>NC_036863.1:11952260-12173432 GCF_002910315.2 Salvelinus sp. IW2-2015 | reverse complement strand
ACCTGCCTCTAACCACTAGGCTACCTGCCTCTAACCACTAGGCTACCTGCCTCTAACCACTAGGCTACCTGCCTCTAACCACTAGGCTACCTGCCACCCCCAGATGTGGCGACTTTGTGTGAAGTAAAGACACTAGGCTAAAGGCTTCCTTGCGACAACCTGTTTGGATAATTAGCTATTTCATTTTTTTGCTCATCTGATGCTGCGCATGTTGTGTATTTTGTGGAATTGCATTAGTTCGACATTGGGGAAAAACGTTGTAATTGCCATTACATTTTTCTGGACATTTGAAGAATGTTCCAGGGACAGTCCTGGGATCCCGATTACCCATGTTAATCCATAATTCTGACTGTAACCCTACCCCTAGGTGTTCCTTAGATTTTATTGATGTTGTTTTCCACACATTTCCTGATTGGGACAATAAAGAGATTGATCCTGTACACTGTACACACTCATACAAATTAAGTCTCATCAGTAAAGTATTGGATGATTAGATGGATAAATTTCCTCTTGCAAAGATACACTAACTATAACTTTTAAAATAGACAGGATGGCACATTATCATGACGATTGCCAAATATTGCAACTGCAAAACAATTTTTCTCCCAAATAGCAGGGCCCTATTAAGCCACAATGCAGCAACACGTTTTGCAACAGAAAACAAAAAGTACAAGTATTGTAGTACCTCCCTGTTTCAAAGCATTTTCTTAAAGTTTTGTACTGTGATCTAGTAACTGACTAACCTGAGCCACCGCACATTGACTCTGTACTGGTGCCCCCTCTATATAGCCTCGTTACTGTTATTTTATTGTTGCTCTTTAAATATGTTATTTTTCTATTTTCTATTTTTTTCTTTTTTCTTTTTATTTATTGTTTACTTCAGTTTATTTAGTAAATACTTTCTCAACACTTTTTTTCTTAAAACTGCATTGTTGGTAAAGGGCTTGTAAGTAAGCATTTCACTATAAGGTCTACACTTGTTGTATTTGGCACATGTGACAAATCAAATTTGATTTGATATGACCCCCTTGCCCCCCTCTCACCATGATACAAAATGTCTGTCTAGTCCAGATCTTCCGGTTTCCACTAGCTTCTATTGCCACAAAGTCAGATTCCACAGCCACAAAGTAAAAATTGGCATAACATTTTTTAACTTTTTGATCTTAGTTTAATAAGTTTAGCAGTACGGTTAAGGTTAGGGTTAAGGTTAGGTTTGAAATCAAATTTTAAGAAGATAAATTGTAGAAATGGGCAGGGTTTATGACTTTGTGGGTATGAAAGCTAGTGACGACCAGATCTTCCCCGACTGACTCACCCGGATGGAACAGCTGATGAGGCCATCCCGGTTGTGGACCTTCAGCACTCTCTCAAACAGCTGGTTGCGGGCCACCTCGTCCGTGGCCATCTGGCCCTCCAGCAGGTCCATAGGCTCCGACACACCCCCTGTGAAGTCCACCAGTGCATCCGCCGTATTCCCACCGTCCAGGGCCTCGTAGCAGCCGTACACTCTGCAGGGACGGGAGGACGGGGAGGAGGGATTTAATGAATGAATAAATTAAAATACACTGAACAAAAACATAAATGCAACAAAGATTTTGTTGAGTTACAGTTCATATAAGGAAATCAGTCAATAGAAATAAATTCATTAGGACCTAATCTATGGATTTCACATGACTGAGAATACAGATATGCATCTGTTGGTCACAGATACCTTTAAAAAAAGTAGAGGTGTGGATCTCGAGTGGCACAGCGGTCTAAGGCACTGCATCGTCACTACAGACCCGGTTTCAATCACAGGCTGTGTCACAACTATCCGTGACCGAGAGTCCCATAGGGCAGAGCACAATTGGGCCAGCGTCGTCCGGGTTAGGGGAGGGTTTGGCCGGGGGGGCTTTACTTGCCTCATCGCACTCTAGCGACTCCTTGTGGCGGGCCGGGCGCCTGCAGACGTCGGTCATCAGTTGAATGGTGTTTCCTCCGACACATTGGTGCGGCTTGTTTCCTGGTTAAGCGGGCGGGTGTTAAGAAGCGCGGTTTGGCAGGTCATGTTTCGGAGGATGCATGACTCGACCTTCGCCTCTCCCGAGCCCGTTGGGGAGTTGCAGCGATGAGAAAATATTGTAATTGGATCGCAATTGGATATCATGAAATTGGGGAGAAAATGGGGGTAAAATACAACAACAAATAAACATCCAGTATCTAGTGTGACCACCATTTGCCTCATGCATCTCCATTGCATAGATATTCAGGCTGTTGATTGTGGCCTGTGGAATGTTCACAACGTTGATATCAGCATACCGCTTGACCACACGACGCCATACACGCTGTCTGCCATCTGCCTGGTACAGTTGAAACCGGGATTCATCCGTGAAGAGTACACCTCTCCAGTGCGCCAGTGGTCATCGAAGGTGAGCATTTGCCCACTGAAGTTGGTTACGATGCCAAACTGCAGTCAGGTCAAGACCATGGTGAGGACGACCAGCATGCAGATGGTCTTCGCTGAGACGGTTTCTGACAGTTTGTGCAGAAATTCTTAGGTTGTGCAAACCCACAGTTTCATCAGCTGTCTGGGTGGCTGGGTGCAGACGATCCTGGTGGTGAAGAAGCCGGATGTGGAGGTCCTGGGCTGGCGTGGTTACACGTGGTCTACGGTTGTGTGGCCGGTTGGACATACTGCCAAATTCTTTAAAACGACGAATAGAGGCGGCTTATGGTAGAGAAATTATATAAAATTCTCTGGCAACAGCTCTGGTGGATAATCCTGCAGTCAGCATGCTAATTGCACACTCCCTCAAAACTTGAGACATCTGTGGCATTGTGTTGTGTGACAAAACTGCACATTTTTGAGTGGCCTTTTATTGTCCCCAGCACAAGGTAATGATCATGCTGTTTAAAGCAGCTTCTTGATATGCCACTCCTGTTAGGTGGATGGATTATCTTGGCAAAGGAGAAATGCTCACTAGCAGGTATGTAAACAAATTTGTGCACAACATTTTACAGAAATATGTTTTTGTGCATATGGAACATTTCTGGGATCTTTTACTTCAGCTCATGAAACATGGGACCTTTACATGTTGTGTTTATATTTTTGTTCAGTATAAAAATAATATATGCCATTTAGCAGAAACTTTAATCTAAAGCAACTTAGTCATGCGAGCATGAATTTTACGTATGGGTGGCCCCGGGAATCGAACCCACAATCGAAACCCACAATCCCGGCGTTGGAAGGGCCATGCTCTTCATCTGAAGTCAAATATTCCTCTATCAATGCTGTCTACAATGCACAGTTGACATCTGGATGACAAAGGAGCCTAGATTCTTAAACAGGCATTCCCATTCTGATTTTCTGCCCAATTATTGGCAAAATAGCTACTATGATTGGTCAAAAGACCAATTATTGGCCAAATAGCTACTATGATTGGTCAAAAGACCAATTATTGGAAAAAGATCAGAATCGGGCTCCCATTGTAAATGCAGCCTTAGTTGACTTCAAATCTTAATATGTGACTCTACATCTCAATCAAAAGGACAGTGAATAGTACATATTTTGAATCAGTCAGAAGAAGTAGTACATAATAGATTATTAGGTCTTATTATAAGACATGCTTATAACATGTTATAACCTACAGGCTTTAAGTAAAGTGTTACCAATTGGAAATATTTATTAGATTGAGTGAGTGCGTCTTCGTTCTAAAAAAATGTTCTGCATACCTCAAATATTGGGAGACTTAAACATAGCATCAGATCTTTAATTAGATGACATTCCCCCAGGGCTGCTACAGTACTCTCTCTTTATCCCTGTCCCATAGGTGTTCATTTCATTTTAATGTTGTTGTTTTTAACCCTGACTTTACATGACATTCCCCAATTGGGACAATATATAGATTGATGGACAAATGGATTGAATAATAAATTTTTCACCAAGACAGTACCACACATTTCCCAATTTGTACAATAAAGCCATTGACTGATTGATTGATTCATTGACTAACTTCGCATAGGCCTTCTCCACCAGTGCGCTCCAGAACTCGTTACTGTCATCTGAGTGGCAGTAGACCAGCTGGTTGTCCACCGTGGGCAGCCGGTCGTCAATCACCACGTCCACCCACTCGCCAAAGCGCCAGAAGCGGAAGTGGAAGATTCCGGCATATGACTCAGGCGTCTCTGTGTCCCACTCCTGCTCCTTCCAGTCTGGGATGACCTGAAGGGAGGGCAGGGTGGAGGGGGGAAGTGTGGGGGGTGGAGAGGACGGAGTGGAGGAGGTCAGAGAAGGTGTAGATGGAGGGATAAGAGGTTGGGAAAGAGGGGGGAAGGTTGGTGGAAGGTAGGAGAGGGAGGAGAGTGTTGGAGGGTGGAGTGGGAGAGGGTGGAGTGGGGTGACGGGGGAGTGGGAGAGGGGGAGAGTTGGTGGAGGTAGGAGAGGAGGAGAGGGGTGGAGGGGGAGAGGGAGGAGAGGGGTGGAGGGTGTGGAAAAGTGGAGAGGGAGGAGATGGGTGAGGGGGGAGAGGGAGTGGGAGCAGAGGGGGAGTGGGAGGAGAGGGGTGAAGGGTGTGGAAATGCAAGACGAGTAGAGGGAGGAAAAATAGTGTTGGTTATATTATGAAAGCCAAACGAACAAGTTGTGTGTCGGCCGAACTCATAAATACACACCCTCTTGTGAGTGAGGCTGTCATCCCCGCTGCAGCATACCTCTTGCCCCCACCTTGTCCCCTCTCGGCCGGCCGATGCGTTCCGGAGGTTTAGGGGAACATTTAATGTAATTTATCACCAGGGTTCTGGATAGCATAAATCCAGAGGGAGAACAGGCGGAACAGGACACACGGCTGGGGAACGATTCGAGCTGCATGGAACTACCTGCCAGTCATCCCCTTCCCAGTGGCTCCCCCTCAGACTGCGGTGGGGTGTATGGCACAAATAAGGTCACACTTAAGGCGTCTGCATACTTCCCATCCGAAACAGTTTGGAAAAGTTTGTGCATATATCATGATGAAATTTTATGACATTCTAATCATTTTGGTCTTCGGCAAGGGTTTTTTCGGATGTTAGTGCACACTACAATTGAATGTTTTCTTTAATCATCTGGCATTATGAGCAAGTGCTTTCTTTTTTTGTCTTTCATCATGATTTTCCGTTACCACCCTTCCTTGTTGGAGCACAATTTCGTTTTTCGTTTCAAACTTCACACTGTCATTTTCTACATACAGTATAATATTTCTCCTTAATTAGGAAGTAAAGTTCGGGTTGGGGCAGGGGTCACAAATTGGCGGCCTGCAAGACAAATGGCCGATTTAATGTGTCCTGCAGTAGTTGGTACTTGCAACCACAGGGTAAAGGACACACAAACCGAGCGACCAGAGGGACCACAACCCCTCACGTCCTCTGGGGTGGAAGAAGGATAACACCTCAACACCACCACTCCCTTGTCTTAATTGCTTCCTTCCTTCAACTCTCATCCATCTCTTTTTCTTCCTGTCTTCCGTTTTAACATGGTATGACCGGCATCAAAACATAACAGAACAGGATTGCAATATGTCCTTTTCTACTGTCTACTTTAGGTAGGTTTTCCGTAGGGATTCAGGGATTTGTATCTGATCTAAACAACAGAGCATTTTGTTGTCTGATGTTGAAATTACTATGAAGGATACAGCGTTTAGAGCCATACTGTAGCGTCAGTCGAGTCTAAAGATGTGATTATTCATTACTTGTAATGTTTGTTTGATACCATAAAATGACTAAAGCAACTAATTAGAGAATGACTACTTGTAGGTCATTTATGTGCTGTTGAAATGGATTACTGATCTGAATAAATCTTAACAGTTTACAATTGGTTTACAATTGGCTCATTCATCCCCCTCCTCTCCCCTGTAACTATTCCCCAGGTCGTTGCTGCAAATGAGAACGTGTTCTCAGTCAACTTACCTGGTAAAATAACGGATAAATAAAAATAAAAATAAAAAATAACAAAAGACAAAACGATTCTCTCCGTGGCATTTCTAACAGACTAGCAATACAACGTCAGCTCTGATGTTTTTCTATTACAAATTGTGTGTGTGCGTGCGCTGTGATTGTGTGTATGTCTGCGCCCATGCACATGACTGTCTGTTTGCATGTGTGTACTATCGAATTTCATTTTCTCTACTGCCGTCTGACAAAAGAGCAGGCTCGTCACAGATGACCTGAGACCTTGAGGGGGTCCCGGCTGTGTGTGGAGTCGTTCTCCTCCCACCTGAGGTGGCAGGCAGCAGAGAGGGATGCTGTACTGTAGTGTGGCAGCACAAACATAATGCCCTAGCGGACAACAGGGTCCTATTTATTATACAACAAATGGAAGGAAACAGCCAGAAAACAGCCAAAACTCGTCCAAGAAGAAACGCTTTGGTTTTGGTTTTCCGGTGCAATTGGTGTGCCCTAATGAACACGACCCAGACTGGCTTCCTATTACCTCATCCATCTCCGTCTGGCCCCGGCCCGGATGACAAACGACCACGTGGGGGGGGGTTGGCCTCCACAGAGATATAGACGGGTAGTGGAGAGCGAGAGATGGAGGGGAAGGGAAAGAGAGAATATGTAGGAGAGAGACAGAAAGAAAGAGAGAGAGGAGAGAGATGGGCGGCACCCACATATCCACCCATCCATTCATCCACCCACCCATCACAGAGGCACAAATTAATGCCTGAAATCACTACCCGCCACCTGTTAGATCGACTGTCTCACTCTTTGCAGTTGACTACTTTTCTCCAAAATAAATCTCATCTCCATTCCTTTTGACAGTAATGACAATGTGGAACTGAAACACAGTAGCAGCAGAGTACAGTGACAGTCTCTTGAGTCTCAATTAAACGAATGGCCTGCAGACTTAAGTGTGTAATTATCAATCTGATCGCGTCTCCACTGTCCTTCTCTTCCTTATTCAATAATATCAGCTCACAGTCACACTTTTTCCCTCTCATACTTACAGTTGCCTCTCACACACACACCGCACCAACACTAATTAGCTAGACCTGTGCACATACCAGCATCCTGGGGGATCTACCTCTTAGATGTTGTATGCACCGCGCCTGGAGTCACTAAACCATCAATGCACTGCTTCCATCACATTCATACGTGTCATGTTCACACACCACACACACACCACACACACCACACACACACACACACACACACACACACACACACACACACACACACACACACACACACACACACACACACACACACACACACACACAGGAAATCAACATATGGAATCAAGGTCTGTGATCACAATCAACAGACCTTGAAAAAGTTCTTCTGGATGCAACACGGTTACAAATATTGTCTGGGAATCCGACCTACAGACGAGGTCTCCCCTAGGAAGCATGGAGGCTCTTCTAGGCGTGAAGATATTTAAAATGTCTAGGGATAGCCTAATATTGGCCTAATGGCCAAGGAGAAAGTCAAAATAATAATGTACAGTTGAAGTCGGAAGTTTACATACACTTAGGTTGGAGTCATTAAAACGTGTTTTTCAACCACTCCACAAATTTCTTGTTAACAAACTATAGTTTTGGCAAGTCGGTTAGGACATCTACTTTGTGCATGACACAAGAAATGTTTCCAACAATTGTTTACAGAAGGATTATTTCACTTATAAAACAAAAGAAATCAGCCAAGACCTCAGAAAAAAATTGTAGACCTCCACAAGTCTGGTTCATCCTTGGGAGAAATTTACAAACGCCTGAAGGTACCATGTTCATCTGTACAAACAATAGTACGCAAGTATAAACACCATGGGACCACGCAGTCGTCATACCGCTCATGAAGGAGACGCGTTCTGTCTCCTAGAGATTAACGTATTTTGAAAAGTGCAAATCAATCCCAGAACAACAGCAAAGGACCTTGTGAAGATGCTGGAGGAAACAGGTACAAAAGCAGCTATATCCACAGTAAAACGAGTCCTATAATCGACATAACCTGAAAGGCCCTCAGCAAGGAAAAAGCCACTGCTCCAGAACTGCCATGAAAAAGGCAGACTACGGTTTGCAACTGCACATGGGGAAACAGATCATACTTTTGAGAAATGTCCTCTGGTCTGATGAAACAAAAATAGAACTGTTTGACCATAATGACCATTGTTATGTTTGGAGGAAAACGGGGGAGGCTGGCAAGCCGAGAAACACTATCCCAAACGTGAAGCATGGGGGTGGCAGCATCATGTTGTAGGGGTGCTTTATTGCAGGAGGGACTGGTGCACTTCACTAAATAGATGGCATCATGTGGAAGGAAAATTATGTGGATATATTGAAGCAACATCTCAAGACATCAGTCAGGAAGTTAAAACTTGGTCACAAATGGGTCTTCCAAATGGACAATGACCCCAAGCATACTTCCAAAGTTGTGGCAAAATGGTTTAAGGACAACAAAGTCAAGGTATTGGAGTGGCCATCACAAAGCCCTGACCTCAATCCCATAGAAAATTTGTGGGCAGAACTGAAAAAGCATGTGCGAGCAAGGAGGCCTACAAACCTGACTCAGTTACACCAGCTCTATCAGGAGGAATGGGACAAAATTCACCCAACTTATTCTGGGAAGCTTGTGGAAGGCTACGAGAAACGTTTGAACCAAGTTAAACAATTTAAAGGCAACGCTACCAAATACTAATTGAGTGTATGTAATCTTCTGACTCACTGGAAATGTGATGAAAGAAATAAAAGCTGAAATAAATCATTCTCTCTGCTATTATTCTGACATTTCACATACTTAAAATAAAATGGTGATCCTAACTGACCTAAAACAGGGATTTTTACTAGGATTAAATATCAGGAATTGTGAAAAACTGAGTTGAAATGTATTTGGCTAAGGTGTATGTAAACTACCGACTTCAACTGTACAATACCAGTCAAACGTTTGGACACACCTACTCATTCCAAGGTTTTTCTTTATTTTTTCACTATTTTCTACATTGTAGAATAATAACAAAGACATCAAACTATGAAATAACACATATGGAATCATGTAGAACCCCAAAAAGTGTTTTTTAATATTTGAGATTCTTCAAAGTAGCCACCCTTTGCCTTGATGACAGCTTTGCACACTCTTGGCATTCTCTCAACCACTCTCTCAACCACATTCATGAGGTAGTCACCTGGAATTAATTTCAATTAACAGGTGTGCCTTGTTAAAAGTTAATTTGTGGAATTTCTTTCCTTCTTAATGCGTTTCAGCCAATCAGTTGTGTTGTGACAAGGTAGTGGTGGTAAACAGAAGATAGCCCTATTTGGTAAAAGACCAAGTCCATATTATGGCAAGAACATCTCAAATATGCAAAGAGAAATGACAGTCCACCATTACTTTAAGACATGAAGGTCAGTCAATATGCCATTTGGTTTGCGCCTAGTGGGACTATCATTTGTTTTTCAACAGGACAATGACCCAACACACCTCCAGGCTGTGTAAGGCTTATTTGACCAAGAAAGAGAGTGTTGGAGTATTGCATCAGATGACCTGGCCTCCACAATCACCCGACCTCAAACCAATTGAGATGTTTGGGATGAGTTGGACCACAGAGTGAAGGAAAAGTGCTTCTGCTCTCTGCGCCTGACTCTACACCCATCATTCTCCTGACGTTACAGTTACAGGCTTATCCTAAAATATATTAAGTGGTTTTTTCCCCTCATCAATCTATACCCCATAATGACAAAGCAAAAGCAGGTTTTTAGAAATAAAAAACTGAAATATCAAATTTGCATAAGTATTCAGACACTTTACTCAGTACTTTGTTGAAGTACCTTTGGCAGTGATTACAGCCTCAAGTCTTCTTGGGTATGACGCTACAAGCTTGGCACACCTGTATTTGGGAAGTTTCTCCAATTCTTCTTCGCAAATTCTCTCAAGCTCTGTCAGTTTGGATGGGGAGCGTCGCTGAACAGCTTTTTTCGGGTCTCTCCAGAGATGTTTGATCGGGTTCAAGTCCGGGCTCTGGCTGGGCCAGTCAAGGACATTCAGAGACTTGTTCCGAAGCCACTCCTGCGTTGTCTTGGCTGTGTGCTTAGGGTCGTTGTCCTGTTGGAAGCTGAACCTACGCCACCAGTCTGAGGTTCTGAGGGATCTGGAGCAGGTTTTCATCAAGGATCTCTCTGTACTTTGCTCCGTTCATCTTTCCCTCAATCCCAGTCCCTGCTGCTAAAAAACATCCCCACAGCATGATGCTGCCACCACCATGCTTCACTGTAGGGATGGTGCCAGGTTTCCTCCAGATGTGACGCTTGGCATTCAGGCCAAAGAGTTCAATCTTGGATTCATCAGACCAGAGAATCTTGTTTCTCATGGTCTGAGAGTTCTTTAGGTGCCTTTTGGCAAACTCCAAGCGGGCTGTCATGTGCCTTTTACTGAGGAGTGGTTTCCATCTGGCCACTCTACCATAAAGGCCTGCTTGGTGGGAGACTGCAGAGATGGTTGTCCTTCTGGAAGGTTCTCCCATCTCCACAGAGGAACTATGGAGCTCTGTCAGAGTGACCATCATGTTCTTGGTCACCTCCCTGAAAAAGGCCCTTTCCCAGATTGCTCAGTTTGGCCGGGCGGTCAGCTCCATGAAGAGTCTTGGTGGTTCCAAACTTCTTCCGTTTAAGAATGATGGAGGGCACTGTGTTCTTGGGGACCTTTAATGTGGCGGAATTGGCAGATTCAGACGGGACTAAAATTACGGATGCGGTGATTGGTGCTCGTGCACATAATTACATTACCTGAACTCCCCCAGTAAAAATCCCATCCGAATAGGGCTAAGGGCTTAAGTTGTTATTAACACGTAAAAGCGTAAATGTCTTATAACAAAGCTTAAGCCCTATTTGGACAGGATACGTTTTACAAGGGGAGCTCAGGTAATGTAATTATGTGCACGAGCACAAATCACTACATCCGTCATTTTTGTCCCATCCAAATCTTTCATGTCAGTAATTTTTTATCTCCAAATATGTCAGTTGATTAAATGTCTTCAAAGGCTACAGTTCATGGTTCTTATTGATAAGCATTATTATTTTTGACATTCTCTGAACTATAGACCATATGGCCAATACTAAGTTGAAATATCTTCACACCTTGAACATTATATTTTGAATGACAAAAAAATAATAACGGGGCAGTTTGGTAAAACAAATTTTGTCCGAATCTTCCACTTGAAAAACGGACATGTTGGGGTAATAATGACATAACCGATGTATAGTACTAGTCCTGTATAGTCCTAGTCCTGTATAGTACTAGTCCTGTATAGTACTAGTCCTGATGTATAGTCCTAGTCCTGTATAGTACTAGTCCTGTATAGTACTAGTCCTGTATAGTCCTAGTCCTGTATAGTCCTAGTCCTGTATAGTCCTAGTCCTGTATAGTACTAGTCCTGTATAGTACTAGTCCTGATGTATAGTACTGTCCTTATAGTATAGTCCTGTATAGTACTAAGTCCTTGTAATAGTCCTAGTCTGTATAGTACTAGTCCTGTATAGTACTAGTCTGATGCTAGTCCTGTACTAGTCCTGTATAGTACTAGTCCTGGTATGTAGCCTAAGTCCTGTATGATATCCGTAGTACTAGTCCTGTATAGTCCTTAGTCCTGATGTATAGTACTAGTCCTGTATAGTACTAGTCCTGATGTATAGTACTAGTCCTGATATTAGTACTAGTCCTGTATAGTACTAGTCCTAGCAATGTATAGTACTAGTCCTGTATAGTCTAGTCCTGTATAGTCTAGTCCTGATGTATAGTCCATAGTTCCTGTATATCTAGTCCTGATGCTATAGTTACTAGTCCTGTATAGTACTAGTCCTGTATAGTACTAGTCCTGATAGTATAGTACAGTCCTGATATAGTCCGTATAGTCCTAGCTATATACTAGTCCATGTACTAGCTTATAGTACTAGTCCTGTAATAGTCCTTAGTCCTGGATAGTACTAGTCCTGATGTATAGTACTAGTCCTGTATAAGTTACTAGTCCTGTATAGTACTAGTCTGATGTATAGTACTAGTCCTGTATAGTCTAGTCCTGTATAGTACTAGTCCTGTTATAGTACTAGTCCTGTTATAGTATTAGTCTGTATAGTCTAGCCTGTATAGTACTAGTCCTGTATAGTACTAGTCCTTGTATAGTCCTGAGTATAGTACTAGTCTGATCGTATCTACTAGTCCTGATGTATAGTACTAGTCCTGTATAGTCCTGATGCTATCTAGTCTAGTCGCTGATGTATAGTACTAGTCCTGTATAGTACTAGTCCTGTATAGTCCTGATGTATAGTACTAGTCCTGATGTATAGTACTAGTCCTGATGTATAGTACTAGTCCTGATGTTATAGTACTAGTCCTGATGTAGTACTAGTCCTGTATCAGTCGTAGTCTGATGTATAGTACTAGTCCTGATGTATAGTACTAGTCTGATGTATAGTATAAGTCCTGATGTATAGTACTAGTCCTGATGTATTCAGTACTAGCCTGATGTATAGTACTAGTCCTGTGTATATACTAGTCCTGATGTATAGTTACTAGTCCAGGTATAGTACTAGTCCTGATGTGTATAGTACTAGTCCTGATGTATAGTACTAGTCCTGTATAGTACTAGTCCTGTGTATAGTCTAGTCCTGATGTATAGTACTAGTCCTGATGTATAGTACTAGTCCTCGATGTATAGTACTAGTCCTGATGTATAGTACTAGTCCTGTATAGTACTAGTCCTGTAGTACTAGTCTGTATAGTACTAGTCCTGTATAGTACTAGTCCTGTATAGTACTAGTCCTGATGTATGTCTAGTCCTGATGTATAGTACTAGTCCTGTATAGTATAGTCCTGTATAGTACTAGTCCTGTATAGTACTAGTCCTGTGTATAGTATAGTCCTGATGTATAGTCTAGTCCTGATAGTACTAGTCCTGTATAGTCTAGTCCTGATGATAGTACTAGTCCTGTAGTACTAGTCCTGTATAGTCTAGTCCTGATGTAGTACTAGTCCTGTGATAGTACGTAGTCTGTATGTACTAGTCCTGATGTATAGTACTAGTCCTGTATAGTACTAGTCCTGATGTATAATACTAGTCCTGTATAGTACTAGTCCTGATGTATAGTACTAGTCCTGTATAGTACTAGTCCTGATGTATAGTACTTATCTGTATAGTACTAGTCTATCGTATTAGTACTAGTCATGTATATACTAGTCCTGATGGATAGTACTAGTCCTGTATAGTACTAGTCCTATGTATGTCTAGTCCTGATGTATAGTACTAGTCGTATGTATGTACTAGTCCTGTTATAGTACTAGTCCTGATGTATAGTACTAGTCTGTATAGTACTAGTCCTGTATAGTACTAGTCCGATGTATAGTACTAGTCCTGTATAGTACTAGTCCTGTATAGTCCTAGTCCTGATGTATATACTAGTCCTGTATAGTATAGTTTACTAGTCCTGTATAGTCTAGTCCTGAGTATAGTACTAGTCCATGTATAGTACTAGTCCTGATGTATAGTACTAGTCCTGATGTAAGTCTAGTCCTGATGTATTAGTACTAGTCCGGATGTTGTATAGTACTAGCTGTATAGTACTAGTCCTGATGTATAGTACTAGTCCTGTATAAGTACTAGTCCTGTATTGTAGTAGTCCTTATAGTACTAGTCCTGATATAGTACTAGTCCTGTATAGTACGGTAGTGTCCTGATGTTATGTACTAGTCCTGTGTTATAGTATAGTCCTGTATAGTACTAGTTCTGTATAGTACTAGTCCTGTTATAGTACTAGTCCTGATGTATAGTACTATCCTTGATAGTATTCATGGTACTAGTCCTGTATAGTACTAGTCTGATATTATGTCCTGATGATAGTATAGTCCTGTTTAGTACTAGTCCTGTATAGTCTAGTCCTGATTGTTTATCTGTCCTGATGTATATACTAGTCCTGTATAGTACTAGTCTGATGTTAGTACAGTCCTGTATAGTACTAGTCCTGATGTATAGTACTAGTCCTGTATAGTACTAGTCCTGATGCTATTAGTACTAGTCCTGTATGTACTAGTACTGATGTATAGTACTAGTCCTAGTATAGTACTAGTCCTGATGTATAGTACTAGTCCTGTATAGTACAGTCCTGATGTATAGTTACTAGTCCTGATGTATAGTCTCTGATAGCTATAGTATAGTTCCTGATGTATAGTATAGTCCTGCATGTATAGTACTAGTCCTGTATAGTACTAGTCCTGATTGTATAGTACTAGTCCTGTATAGTACTAGTCCTGTATAGTACTTGTCCTGACTGTTATTTAGTACTGTCCTGTTATAGTACTAGTCCTGTATAAGTCTAGTCCTAGTATGTAATCAGTATAGTCACTGATGTTATAAGTACTAGTCTAGTACTAGTCCTGATGCATAATAGTACTAGTCCTGTATAGTACTAGTCCTGATGTATATACTAGTCCTGTAGTAGTACTTAGTCTGCATGTATAGTACGATCCTGTATAGTACTAGTCCTGAGTTAGTACTAGTCCTGATGTATAGTCACTAGTTCCTGGTATAGTTATAGCCTGATGTTCGTACTAGATCCGTATAGTCCTAGTCCTGATGTATAGTACTAGTCCTGTATAGTACTAGTCCTGATGTTATAGTATAGTCCTGTATAGTACTAGTCCTGATGTATAGTACTAGTCCTGTTATAGTACTAGTCCTGATGAGTTCCTAGTACTATTCCTGAGTGTATAGTTGCCTAGTCCTGAGTATAGTACTATCCTGTATAGTCTAGTCCTGATGATTGTACTAGCTGTATGTCTATCTGTGTATAGTACTAGTCCTGTATAGTCCTAGTCCTGATGTATAGTACTAGTCCTGTTATAGTCCTAGTCCTGATGATATATGTACTAGTCCTGATGTTTAGTCCTAGTCCTGATGTATTTACTAGTCCTGTATAGCTAGTCCTGATGTATAGTACTGTCCTGTATAGTCTAGTCCTGATAGTATCTACTAGTCCTGGATGTATAGTACTAGTCCTGATGTATAGTACTAGTGCTAGTATAGTCCTAGTCTGATGTATAGTACTAGTCCATGTTAGTTCCTAGTCCTGATGTATAGTACTAGTCCTGTATAGTCCTAGTCCTGATGTATAGTACTAGTCCTGTATATAGCTAGTCCTGATGTATAGTACTAGTCCTGTATAGTACTAGTCCTGATGCTATAGTACTAGTCCTGTATAGTCTAGTCCTTATCGTCCTAGTTCTGTGTTTAGTATAGTCCTGATGTATAGTACTGTCCGTGTATAGTACTAGTCCTGTATAGTCTAGTCCTGAGTATAGTGATAGTCCTGATGTATAGTACTAGTCCTGTATAGTCCTAGTCCTGATGTATAGTACTAGTCCTGTATAGTCCCTAGTCCTGATTATATACTAGTCCTGTATAGTCCTAGTCCTGATGTATGTACTAGATCCTGTATAGTACTAGTCCTGATGTATAGTACTAGTCTGATAGCCTAGTCCTACTGTATGATTACTAGTCCTGACTATTAGTCCTAGTCCTGATGTATAGTACTAGTCCTGTATAGTCCTAGTCCTGATGTATAGTACTAGTCCTGTATAGTCCTAGTCCTGATGTATAGTACTAGTCCTGTGCCAATAGGGCTTTAGAACTGTATTATGGTACACACATCCAGAAGTGTAGGTGTAGGATATAAAAAAAGATGTCATGAAAGAATGCTAGATACCAACACATTCATTCTTTTAACACAACCGAGTAGACCAGGAAAGTCTACTATGATACTCTACCTAAACCTCAGTCAGAGACGGAGTTATAAGCTTGGTAGTGTACTCCAACTCTGCTGACAGTGTTCTAGAGAGGTGTTGATGTGGCCTAATGATGCCTCTGGTGAGATGAGCTTTCCCCTGTTTACCCCTTCATCAACAGGTAATCTGGCCTAATGGGTACACGCGTGCGTGGGTACAGTCATGGCACACACGCACATACACACACAGCCCTCCATCCCCACACTTACTTTGGACCACAGGGACTCTCTGGAGGCCAGGCTGGAGCACGCCGCCACAAACCAGCAGTTTCCCAGCTGGCCCTGGTGCAGGTCGTGCGCACTGATCCCATCCACAAACAGGTGAGGGTCCTCACAGAGCTCCTACACAGAGACAGAAGAGAATGAGAGAGAGGGAATGAAGGAGGGAGGGAGAAATAGAAAGGTTACATGAGGCCTAGGGACCAAAAAATATATGGATAGAAAGAGAGAAAGAAAGAGAGAGAAAGAAAGAGAGAGGACAGATGGGTGGAGTGAGTTGCCAGGCGAGGCATGGCCAGGGACTCTTTAATTACTCCTCCTAATCAATGGGAATTTAGATGAGGCTCTGCAACACGCTCCACTTCTATCCTTCACACACAACATGCCTTTACCGACACAGACAGGAGAGAGAGAGAGTACCATGGATTGAGCGAATGAAGTTGAGAGAGAGACAGACATACAGACAGACAAGGAGGGAAAGAGAGAAAGAGTGAGGGAGGAGACAGAGCACCCAGCCCCTGACAAGTGTCAGGTCTGGCAGGTGTTGTGGTGATTTATGGGTGAAGCAGGAGGAGGATCTACAGGGTCACGGCTTCATCTGGGCCGTGCTAACCTGAGCCCCACTGGAACAACCTCTTCACACAGACAGCAGTACAACTACCCCAGCCCTACAACACAGACAGACAGCACTACAACTACCCCACATAGAGCTACAACTACCCCAGCCCTACAACACAGACAGACAGCACTACAACTACCCCACATAGAGCTACAACTACCCCAGCCCTAGAACACAGACAGACAGCACTACAACTACCCCACATAGAGCTACAACTACCCCAACCCTACAACACAGACAGACAGCACTACAACTACCCCACATAGAGCTACAACTACCCCAACCCTACAACACAGACAGCACTTAAACTAACCCACATAGAGCTACAAAAGACAGACCGACAGACAGAATTAAAACTAACTCAAGGTGCCAGACTGGTTCTGCTTTAGCTGTGATAACAAAAGTTGCATGGTTGAAGAACATACCCTTAAGCCATACTGGTAACTATTAACTAGCAAATAGCTTGCTTAATTTGGGTCCTGGAGACCCAGCAAATGCAGGAGTGACTGAAGCAGAGAAGACCTGAGTATGGAGATGCAGGCTACTAAAATTCCGTAGAGGATCCCAATAGTGATCTGCAGTCAATAGTGATAGATGGAAGACTGCAGGAATGACGTGGTGCGATATCCCCTATATAGTTCACTACTTTTGAACAGGGTCGTTAGAGCTCTGGTCTGACGTAGTGCACTATATAGGGGGCACGGTACCATTTGGAGTGTGTTATTATCTTCCTCTCCCTTTGGGTGGGACGTGTGGTTTCACACCCTCCAGGTGTGAGACAAGTGTTATTTTCAGCCAGTGTGTGTGTTGCTCCCCACCAACAGTGTGCGAACAGATCTTTGGTGCCATCCTGCTGACGTCCTTCTCCCTCTCTCTCTCACATGGGAGTTTATCAAAACTTGACTCGTTTTCAAATTCTTTGTGGATCTGTGTAATCTGAAGGAAATATGTGTCTCTAATATGGTCATACATTTGGCAGGAGGTTAGGAAGTACAGCTCAGTTTCCATCTCATTTTGTAGGCAGTGTGCACATAGCCTGTCTTCTCTTGAGAACTAGGTCTGCCTATGGTGGCCTCTCTCAATATCAAGGCTATGCTCACTGAGTCTGTACATAGTCAAAGCTTTCCTTAAGTTTGGGTCAGTCACAGTGGTCAGGTATTCTGCCACTGTGTAGTCTCTATTTAGGGCCAAATAGAATTCTAGTTTGCTCTGTTTTTTTGTTAATTTGTTCCAATGTGTCATATAATTATCTTTTTGTTTTGTCATGATTTGGTTGGGTCTAATTGTGTTGCTGTCCTGTCCTGTGGGGTCTGTTTTGTGTTTGTGGACCAGCTTGATTAGGGGACTCTTCTCCAGGTTAATCTCTCTGTAGGTGATGGCTTTGTTATGGAAAGGTTGGGAATCGCTTCCTTTTAGGTGGTTGTAGAATTTAAACGGCTCCATTCTGGATTTTGATAATAAGCGGGTATCGGCCTAATTCTGCTCTGCATGCATTATTTGGTGTTTTACGTTGTACACAGAGGATATTTTAGCAGAATTCTGCATGCAGAGTCTCAATTTGGTGTTTGTCCCATTTTGTGAATTCTTGTTTGGGGAGTGGACCCCAGACCTCACAACCATTAAAAGCAATGGGTTCTATAATTGATTCAAGTATTTTTTATCCAGATCCAAATTTGGACTCATCAGACCAAAGGACACATTTCCACCAGTCTAATGTAATTTGGACTCATCAGACCAAAGGACATATTTCCACCGGTCAAATGTCCACTGCTCGTGTTTATTGACCCAAGCAAGTATCTTCTTATTGGTGTCCTTTAGTAGTGGTTTCTTTGCCACAATTCGACCATGAAGGCCTGATTCACACAGTCTCCTCTGAACAGCTGATGTTGAGATGTGTCTGTTACTTGAACTCCGTGAAGCATTTATTTGAGTTGCAATCTGAGGTGCAGTTAACTCTAATGAATTTATACTCTGCAGCAGAGGTAACAGTGGGATCTTGAAATGTTCCGTATTGACTGACCTTCATGCCTTAAAGTAATGATGGACTGTCATTTCTCTTTGCTTATTTGAGCTGTTCTTGCCATAATATGGACTTGGTATCTTACCAAATAGGGCTATAGTCTGTATACCACCCTTACTTTGTCACAACAAAACTGATTGGCTCAAACTCATTAAAAAGGAAAGAAATTCCACAAAGTAACTTTTAACACGGCACACCTGTTAATTGAAATGCATTCCAGGTGACTTCGTCATGAAGATAGTTGAGATAATGCCAAGAGTGTGCAAAGCTGTCATCAAGGCAAAGGGTGGCTACTTTGAAGAATATCTAATATAAAATGTATTTTTATTTGTTTAACACTTTTTTGGTTACTACATGATTCCAAATGTGTTATTTCATCATTATGATGTCTTCACCATTATTCTACAATGTAGAAAATAGTAAAAATATAGTAAAACCCTGGAATGAGTAGGTGTGTCCAAACGTTTGACTGGTACTGTATGTATAGTTTGTTGTGTGCTGTAGGGAAACAGTGTCTAGATGGAATTTGTATTTGTGGTCCTGGCAACTGGACTTTTTTTGGAACGCCATATTTTTTTTGTCTTCCTGAGGTTTACTGTCAGGGCCCAGGTCTAACAGAATCTGTGCTGTAGGCCCTCCTTGGTTGGGGACAGAAGCACCAGATCATCAGCCAACAGTAGACATTTGACAGATTCTAGTAGGGTGAGGCCGGGTACTGCAGACTGTTTTAGTGCCCTCGCTAATTCGATTATATATATATATATATATATATATATATATACACACACATGTTGAAGAGGGTGGGGCTCAAGCTGCATCCTTGTCTCACTCCACGGCACTGAGGAAAGAAATGTGTTTTTTTGCAAATTTTAACCACACACTAGTTGTTTGTGTACATGGATATTATAATGTCATATATTTTTCCCCCAACACTGCTTTCCATAAATTTGTGTAGCAGACCCTCGTGCCAAATTGAGTCAAAAGCTTTTTGAAATCAACAAAGCATGAGAAGACTTTGCCTTTGTCAATTAGGGTGTGCAGGGTGAATACGTGGTCTGTCGTACGGTTTTGGTATAAAACAAATTTGGCATTTGCTCAGTACATTGTTTTCATTAAGGAAATGTACACATCTGCTGTTAATGATAATGCAGAGGATTTTCCCAAGATTGCTGTTGACGCATATTCCACGATAGTTATTGGGGTGAATATGTCTCTATCTTTGTGGATTGGGATGTTCAGTCCTTGGTCCAAATATTGGGGAAGATGCCATAGCTGTGGATGATGTTAAAGAGTTTAAGCATAGCCAATTGGAATGTGTATATTTTATTATTTAATTTAGGATACCATCAACACCACAGGACTTTTTGGGTCGGACGGTTTGTATTTTGTCCTGTAGTTCATTCAATGTAATTGGAGAATCCAGTGGGTTCTGATAGTGTTTAATAGTTGATTCTAAGATTTGTATTTGATCATGTATATATGTTTATGCTATTTGTTCTTTGTTATAGAGCCAAAAAGATTGGAAAAGTGGTTTATCCATACATCTCCATTTTGGATAGGTAACTCTTCGTGTTTGTTTAGAGTGTTCCAATTTTCAGAAGTGGTTAGATTCTATGGGTGGTTAGATTCTATGGGTAACCTATTCTATAGGTTTCTCAATTTCTTTCTTCGGTTTTTGCATTCTTCATCAAATCATTTGTCATTGTTGTTAATTTTCTTAGGTTGTCTGCTATAAAAAAAATTATTTGATATGATAGATGAGAGGTCAAATATACCGTTTAGGTTTTCTACTGCCTAGTTTTACAGTGAAACTATTACAGTGAAACGTTTTGTCCAGGAAGTTGTCGAAAAGGGACTCTGTGTTGAGGTCAGTGATAAAGTAATCTACAGTACTACTGCCAAGGGATGACCTGTAAGTGTACCTACCTTAAGAGTCCCCTCGAAGCCTACCATTGACTGCAGGAGTTGTGACCCGTTTCTGTTGGTTGTTTTGTCATAGTTGTGTCTAGCGGGGCATATTTGGGAGGGGATGCTGTCATTTTCAGTTAGGTTCCCCCATGTGCTAAACGTGTCAGGTTCTTGTCCAGTTCTGGCATTTAGGTCACCACAGACTTGGACATGTCCCTGGGCCTGGAAATTGTTTCTCTCCCCCTCTAGGATGGAGAAGCTGTCATCGTTAAAGTATAGGAATTCTATTGCAAGGATATAGGTAGCATACATGAGGACCTTTTTCTCTGTTGAGATAATTTCCTTATACATTTCTAGACAGATGTAAAATGTTCCTGTTTTGACTAAATTAATAGAGTGGGTTAGATCTGCTCTATACCAAATGAGCATACTCCCTGAGTCTCTTCACACCTGGTAGTTTGGTGGATGGGACTGCCAGCTCTCTGTAACCTAGAGGGAAACCAGTGGGTCCGTCTCCTCTATACCATGTTTCTTGTAGAATGACAATGTCTGGGTTCCTGCTCTTTAGGCCAAAGGCAGATTACCTCAGACCATGTATATAATATCCCCCGCACCCCCGCCCTCTCACTCCCCCCGCCCAATAGATCTGTCTACAGCCCATTGGTAGATTGCACTGGAGCGCCAGGGAGGTGACTGTCTCACTGCCCCAACCGGAGGAAAAGACTACAATTTCCACACCATAGACCTTATTCACATAAACAGTCGTGTCTGACAATGACAGAAATGTCTATGACAATGTGCTAGCAATGTATCCTAAACATAGTAATATTGTAATAATATTAAATAAAAATAATAACAATAATAATAATATTTTACTGACAATTCTGCTGTAATATGAAAGTCTATTGTTTTTTTTATCCACACACCTCTGTCACGTTCCTGACCTGTTTTCTGTTAGTTGTTTTATGTGTTAGCTGGTCAGGACGTGAGTTTGGGTGGGCAGTCTATGTTTTCTGTTTCTATGTTGGTTTGGGTACCTAATATGGTTCTCAATTAGAGGCAGGTGGTTTTCATCTCCTCTGATTGAGAATCATATTAAGGTAGGTGTTTTCACATTGTTTGTGGTGGGTGGTTGTCTCCTGTGTCTGTGTCTGTATGTTACGCCACACGGGACTGTTTTCGGTTTTGTTTGTTCGTTTTATGTAGTCAGTTTTCCTGTTATTGCGTTCTTCGTGTTTCATGTAAGTTCGTCGTCCAGGTCTGTCTACATCGTTTATTGTTTTGTTAGTTAGTCAAGTATAGTTTGTTTTCYTCTTGTTTAAATAAATATCATGTCATATCACAACGCTGCGCCTTGGTCGAATCACTACTCCTCCTCTTCGTATGAAGAGGAGGAGGAACACCGTTACAACCTCATTGCCTGCCGGCCAACATGCTTGTAGTATGCTTGCGAATCGTCATTTCAATACAACTATCTTTTACACTGGTGATGGCCTGAGGCCGAAATGTTGTGTTTTGTTTTCATCTTCTATTTATGCACTGTCTTTCATTATGCAATATTCTTTGGGCACTATGATGTTTCAATAAACGTCTTTATTTTGCATTCAAGCCTCAGTTTTGGATCTATTTATTTTTTTCGACAGTGTGCGGGACCTCTATTTCGTCCAATCCAACTGTACTGAAATGGGTTTAGATAAGAGGTCGTAAATACAGTCCAATGTTTACGTGAGGCAATTTTTACTCTGAAGTGTCGGCGTGTGTGAGAGAGAGAGATGGGAGAGATGGACTGAGAAGATAGCGAGAGAGCGAGAACTGGCCGCTTTGATGAGCCCCATCTCCGCCCCGTACTGTAAATTAAACCAGCCTAGGGAGACATGTTAACCAAACACACAAACACAACACACCCACACTTACCTAAGAGAGGTGGATGGAGATGCTCAGTCGTTACTCAGCTGGAGCTATTAGGGAGCCTCTTCATTTGACATACTTAACACACTTAATTCAAAAAATGTGTGCGCAGTGGATACATTTTTCTTATTTTACCTTTATTTAACTAGACAAGTCAGTTAAGAACAAATTCTTATTTTCAATGACGGCCTAGAAACAGTGGGTTAACTGCCTTGTTCAGAGGCAGAAGGACAGATTTTTACCTTTTATGATCTTGCAACCTTTCGGTTACTAGTCCAACGCTCTAACCACTAGGCTACCTGCCGACCCGCATGCATGTGTTTGGGTGTGTGAGAGAAAGAATGTGTGTGCAATATATGCATGTACAGTACCAGTGAAATGTTTGGACACACCTATTCATTACAGGGTTTTTCTATATTTAAATGTTTTGTCTACATTGTAGAATAATAGTGAAGACATCAAAACTATGAAATAACACATATGGAATCATGCAGTATACAAAAACGTGTTAAATCAAAATATATGTTATTTTTGAGATTATTCAAAGTAGCCACCCTTTGCCCCAAATAAATGCTTCACAGAGTTCAAGTAACAGACACATCTCAACATCAACTGTTCAAAGGAGACTGTGTGAATCAAGCCTTCATGGTCGAATTGCTGGCAGGTGAAGCTGGTTGAGAGAATGCCAAGAGTGTGCAAAGTTGTCATCAAGGCAAAGGATGGCTATTTGAAGAATCTCAAATATATTTTGATTTGTTTTTGGTTTATACATGATTCCATATTGTACTGGTATCCCAATGTGTGCATGTGTGTGTATGTCTGTGTCCAAAGAGGACACACACCACGCCCAAGGTCAGTCATTTTGTGATGCAGACGAAAGCAGGTTGCTGCAAAAGCCAAACTTTTCGTCAGCAGAGAGGAGAAGCCCACCACTGCACTGCCACTGCAGAGTCCCCTGGAGACTCTTCACTATCCCATTCGCCTCAGCACCGCTCATTACTCAAAGGCCACTATGGAAGTGTCAATGTGCAATTAGTGTGTGCGTGTGGTGTTTGTATGTACAGGCTTGCTTGCATGGATGCGAGTGCACGTGCAATCAGATTACATGAGCAGAATGAATATTTCAAATCATATTCTCAGTCTACATACATATTGATCTGTCTCCGTCCATCCAACCTCTCTCTCTCTGCATTTTCCCCCTCTGCCTAAAGTCTAACACACAGCACAGGGTATTTTACAAAGTCACACACACACACACACACACACACACACACACCACACACACACACACACACCACACCACACACACACACACACACACACACACACACACACACACACACACACACACACACAACAACACACACACACACACACACACACACACACACACACACACACACACACCACAGTTAAAGGGGGATCGGAGAGGTGATTTATGGGAGATGCAGTTCCATGTCCACCAAGTACACAGTCATCATCCATCCACAATACAGTGAAGCCATTCAAAAAGAAAGGAAAATAAATCAGAGTGAGGACAAGCAAACACAACAGCAACAAAATCCTCCAGGTGTTCATGGGTTGCATGTTGCCTCACATATTATTATGAAGTTCTATGACTCCTGAGTCATTGTTTATCACTCATTGTCAATTGGCGTTGTGAAGATTTAGTCGAAAGTGCGTTATAGTGGCTTGGAAATACGATGTCATTTCTAAAGGAGACACATAATGAGTAGGAAAACCTTTTGTCATCATTGTGATGTCGTCAGATTAACTTTAGATGCAGTATAACCACAGATAGAACAAGGAGCCAAATGTTTCACCGATGTATGAACGGAACCTTCCGGTTTGAAGTTCCACTCCCCACCAAATATGGTGAGGAGGAAGCACCAGGTGCCGGCAGTGGAAGAACATGGAGCCAGATTGAATTGGGCCGACATGCACATTTTCTCAGCGATTAAACATTTCATCTGAATACAGTTTGCTTGTATGTGTGCATGTGTGTGTATGTCTGTCCAAAGAGGACACACACCACGCCCAAGGTCAGTCATTTGCTGATGCCGACGAAAGCAGGTTGCTGCAAAAGCCAACTTTTCGTCAGCAGAGAGGAGAAGCCCACCACTGCACTGCCACTGCAGAGTCCCCTGGAGACTCTTCACTATCCCATTCGCCTCAGCACCGCTCCTATTACTCAAAGGACACTATGGAAGTGTCAATGTGCAATTAGTGTGTGTGTTTAATCCGTTTTAGAATAAGGCTGTAAGAACAAAATGTGGAAAAAGTCAAGGGGTCTGAATACTTTCCAAATGGGCACTGACATTTTATTGCTTGTCAGTCATGTCATAAATAACCACAACCAATCTGGAGGCCAGGGAGTGGATGTAGTAGGGAGAGAAGGCTGAGAGGGATGGCAGGAGAAAGAAAGACAGGGTGAGAGGTACAGAGCTAATGAGGGAGGGGGCGAGAGAGAGAAAGCGAGAGAGAGAGAGAGAGATAGAGAGAGCGAGAAAAAAAGATGGGGAGAATTTTATAGCAGCCTCTTATTTATGCCTGCATGCTCTGTCTTGACTTGCAGCCGTAAACATACCCAAGTGCTATTTAAACAAGCGAAGCACTAAACACGGTATGTACTCTAATATCTAACTCACTAGAACCCACCTCTTCTGTCTGTTACACATTAAAACATCAATACCTCAAGTGAAATTATGACTGAAATTGCCTGAAATAGGCCTTCCTCAATACTGATAGGTATTTCAATATTGAGGAAGGCCTATTTCAGACCATTCAAATCAAATCAAATGTTATTGGTCACATACACATACAGTATTTAGCAGATGTTTTTGCGGGTGTAGTGAAACGCTTGTGTTCCTAGCTCCAACAGTGCAGTAATATCTAACAATACACACAAATCTAAAAGTAAAAGAACAAAATTAAGAAATATAGAAATATTAGGACGAGCAATGTCAGAGTCTGGAGCATAAATATATTTATACCACCTGCATTGTTGAATACTAGTTTCTGATTGGTTAGAAGGGTATTCTAGAATGGATATTAAAACCAGATAACTGAACAGATGGAAAATATATGGGGACACCTCAATAAGCACCTACACATGCAGACTGTACTTGCTATAATAAGCATATAATAAGTATCTGAAGAATACGTACGATAGAATAGTATATGTACAGCAATAGTTGAATAGGATGAGCCTTGACAAGAATACAGTATATATACACATATGAAATGGGTAAAACAGTATGTAAACATTATAAAGTGACCAGTGTTCCATTATTGAAGTGATCAGTGTTCCATGTCTATGTACATAGGGCAGCAGCCTCTAAGGTGCAGGGTTGAGTAACCGGGTGGTAGCCGGCTAGTGACAGGGTACTGGGTGGAGGCTGGCTAGTGATGGCTATTTAACAGTCTGATGGCCTTGAGAGCTGTTTTCAGTCTCTCGGTCCCAGCTTTGATGCACCTGTATTGACATCGTCTTCTGGATGATACTGGGGTGAACAGGCCGTGGCTTGACTGGCTGAGGTCCTTGATGATCTTCTTGGCCTTTCTGTGACACCAGGTGCTGTAGATGTCCTGAAGGGCAGGCAGGGTGCTCTGGTGATGCGTTGGGCTGACCGCAACAACCTCTGAAGAGCCCTGCGGTTGCGGACGGTGCAGTTGCCGTACTAGGCGGCGATACAGCCCGACACGATGCTCTCAATGGTGCATTTCTTCAGCCTCCTGAGGTTGAAGAGGTGCTGTTGCACCTTCTTCACCAAACTGTCTGTGTGGTTGGACCATTTCAGATTGTCAGTGAAGTGTACGCCAAGGAATTTGAAGCTTTTCACCTTCTCCACTGCAGCCCCGTCGATGTGGATGGGGGCGTGCTCCCTCTGCTGTCTCCCGAAGTCCACGATCAGCTCCTTAATTTTGTTGATGTTGAGGGAGAGGATATTTTCCTGGCACCACTCTGTCAGTGCCCTCACCTAGGCTGTCTCGTCATTGTTGGTAATCTGGCCTACCACTGTTGTGTCGTCTGCAAACTTGATGATTGAGCTAGAGGCGTGCGTGGTCACACAGTCATGGGTAAACAGGGAGTACACGAGGGGCCCCTGTCTTGAGGATCAGTGTAGTGGAGGTGTTGTTGCCTACCTTCTCCACCTGGGGGTGGCCCGTAAGGTAGTCCAGGACCCAGTTGTACAGGGCGGGGTTCAGATCCTGGGCCCCGATCTTAATGATGCGCTTGGAGGGTACTATGGTGTAAAGGCTGAGCTGTAGCATCTTGCCTGAAATACCTCAATACTGAAATACTGCAACTGAAATACCTCCATACCAAAATACCTCCATACTGAAATACTTAAACTGGAATACCTCAATACTGAAATACCTCAACTGAAATTGATCTGGGAGAACGAGAAACACAAAAAAGCATCAAAACCATCAAAGGAAAACAATGTACAAAAGGCTGTGAAGTAAAATCAGTTAATCATATCAGTAATGTTAGTTCATCACATCAGAGCTGTAGCTCTGCCCACGAGTGAAGTGGAGCAGAGCATGCTGGGCGAACGCCAGCTCAGAGAAGAAGATCAACTTGAGAGAAGTAAATTGAGAGAAAGTTCAAGCCATCCTTGTGTTTTCTCACCAGTTAGCGATCATTGTGTTAGCGAAGGCCAGGGTGCATCCTTGTTGACAAGTATGTAAATATATTATACAGTATCTTTCAGGTGTTTATATCTGAAGATGCACTCTACGACGATAACGTCATAGTAGTAGTTTCTACTGCGAGCTAGCTATTGTGAGCTGGCTAGCTCTATTTTGGTTGTCATATCATTTCGGACATTTAACACTGTATTTGTATAGGATAATGTCCCCCAGTGCGTTGTTTATATGCCCTGTAATTGTCTATAGTAACAGTCAGAAGTTGACACACCTGTTGACACACATTCAAGGGTTTTTCTGAATTTTTTCTATTTCTTTTACATTGTAGAATCATAGTGAAGATATCAAAACTGTTAAATAAAACATAAGGAATCATGTAGTAACCAAAAAAAGAGTTTTCCAACAGTCTTGAAGGAGTTCCCACATATGCTGAGCACTTGCCCTTACTCTCTTTCTTGGTCAAATAGCCCTTCACAGCCTGGAGGTGTGTTGGATCATCGTCCTGTTGAAAAACAAATGATATTCCCACTAAGCACAAACCAGATGGGATGGCGTATTGCTGCAGCATGCTGTGGTAGCCATTCTGGTTAAGTTTGCCTTGAATTCTAAATAAATCACTGACAGTGTCACCAGCAAAGCCCCCACACCATCATACCTTCTCCTCCATGCTTCACGGTGGGGACCACACATGCGGAGATCATCAGTTCACCTACTCTGCGTCTCACAAAGACATGGCGGTTGGAACCAAAACTCTCAAATTTGGACTCATCAGACCAAAGGACAGATTTCCACCGGTCGTGTTTCTTGGCCCAAGCAAGTCTCTTCTTCTTATCGGTGTCTTTTTGTAGTAGTTTCTTTGCAGCAATTAGACCATGAAGGCCTGATTCACACAGTCTCCTCTGAACAGTTGATGTTGAGAATTGTCTGTTACTTGAACTCTGTGAAGCTTTTATTTGGGCTGCAATTTCTGAGGCTGGCAACTCTAATGAATTTATCCTCTGCAGCAGAGGTAACTCTGGGTCTTCCTTTCCTGTGGCGGTCCTCATAAGAGCCAGTTTCATCATAGCGCTTAATGGTTTCTGCGACCGCACTTGAAGAAACGTCTTGAAAGTTCTTGAAATATTCTGTATTGACTGACCTTCATGTCTTAGAGCTGTTCTTTCGTAATATGGACTTGGTCTTTTACCAAATTGAGATATCTTCTGTTAACCCCCCATACCTTGTGTGACAACACAACTGATTGGCTCAAATGCATAAAATTTAGATATCTTCTGTTAACCCCCCATACCTTGTGTGACAACACAACTGATTGGCTCAAATGCATTAAGAAGGAAAGAAATTCCACAAATTAACTTTTAACACCTGTTAATTGAAATGCATTCCAGGTGACTACCTCATGAAGCTGGTTGAGATGATGCCAAGAGTGTGCAATGTTGTCATCAAGGCAAAGGGTGGCTTCTTTGAAGAATCTCAAATTTGATTTGTTTAACACTTTTTTGGTTACTACATGATTCCATGTGTGTTATTTCATAGTTTTGATGTCTTCACTATTATTCTACAATGTAGAACATAGTAAAAATAACGAAATAAGTAGGTGTGTCCAAAGTTTTGACTGGTAATGTAGGTTTATTGTACATCATCATATGGGTATACATCTGTTTAGAGGTATTCAAGTTCATTGTGCAGTTGTAGCCATGTACTGAAGTTGATGGTGCTAATCTTTGTAGTACATGTGTGGCAGCACCCCTTTGATCTCAAATTAGTACAGTCAGAATTACTTTAATTGCGCTGTATGGTCCTGTATAGCATTAAGTCATCATAGGCATGTTATAGCCATGCATATTGTTTATAAGAGATGTGAATTGGAGATTGCATTCTGTCATTCACTATTGTATCTTTATTTATCTCTTTACTTGCAGACCACACACACACACACACACTTTGGTTGAGGCAGGTTTCCAGACCACTAGGTGCCTTAGCCCATCCATACACGGTGCGGTGCTGTTCCGTGCCTGTGCTTCTTCTGCGTTATTAAACCACCTCAACTGGAATCCTACCTGAAATAATGTTTACATATTTTGCATTACTCATCTCATATGTATATAATGTATTCTATTCTACTGTATTTTAGTCTATGCCACTCCGACATTGCTCGTCCAAATATTTATATATTCTTAATTCCATTCCTTTACTTTAGATTTGTGTGTATTGTTGTGAAAATTTTAGATATTACTTGTTAGATATTACTGGGCTGTTGTAGCTAGAAACACAAGCATTTCGCTGCACCCGCAATAAGATCTGCTAAACATGTGTGTGACAATACAATTTGATTTGATACATGTCTGTCTTCTGTGCCCTTACCAGCACACGGCAGCGAACACATAAAGTAAAACCTAACCTAAATAATGTACTGTCCACCAAGTCCTCACTTACAAACAACCACCATAAAAAGTGAGAGAAAGAAATTGGAATATCCTGTGTCATAGAGAGATGGAGGTGGAAATAGCTCTCCTCCTTCCACCTTTCAATTCTCCATGCCTCTCTGCTGAGTCACTAAGCGACCCCACGTCAACCACCAAAACGCTGTAAAATGACAGGCTGACATCGCCACATAGACCCAAACAGGCCATCTGTGTGACCCAGTTATCACGGTAATAAACGCTGCCTGCCGCACCACACTTCTCATGTCTAGCTGCTCTGGGACTGGAATGAGCGGCACTCTGGGGGAAAGAGAGGAGAGGGGTTTGGGAAGGAGGAGAGAGGGAGAAGAGAGGGAGGGATAATTGATATGGACACTTCCTAACACTTTGTCTGGCCCTAGGCACCAGCTTAGCTTTTTTTTATTTTTTTTTTAGCTTGTGTTGGTTTGGTCCCCCCGTGGGAACATCTGACATCCACATCTCCACACACACACACACACACACACACACACACACACACACACACACACACACACACACACACACACACACACACACACACACACACTACAGTCAGTGTTCTTGGCAAACCAGATGTCTTTGCTATTCTGAGTGAGTGATGCTGTTCAGCAAATTATATGGTAAAAAATGCAGCTCCCTTTAAGGACTACAGAGGAGCCCAATATGGGACTAGGGGTCCTTATAAAATAACATGATTTGCACACAATATATTGGTGCCGGGGGCTGGTCTAGTGGTAGTGTTGCTGTCCCCTGATTACACATTTCCCCGGGAGGCAGGGGTTCGATCCACGACTGCGCCATTTTCAGTGTTGTGTCCCTCTCCTCTATGTCCCCATCTCAGTCTACTTCTACCCTGTATCAATCAATAAAAATCCAAATACTCTCCTTCACAAAAAATACAATATACGTTTGGATATTTTGGCTACTATCTTCTCCTTCTTCATAGTCTGTGGTTTTACACAGGAAGTGAGGGTGTGTGTGTTTAGCTCCAGTCTACCAAGCATGAACCTAAATAGCACAACATTTGCTGACCATGCCAGCCCAACGTAGCCCACCTCAGTAGTGTGAAAAGGATATGTAAGTGTAAACGTGAGAAGAAAAGATAATCTAGGGACAAGTGTAGAAAATGTGCGTGAGCTATACACACTATAGTGCAACGTATTGCAAAGGTGTTTATATGTCTCTGTCCAAATAAACCATGAATATATTTTCGAAAGAAAAATGGTGTGCTTGCTTCAGCAGTCTTAAAAAAATGTTTTATGGTAGTGGAAGAAGTAGTAGTAGAAGTAGCTCACTCACCCGGGGTCTCTTCCAGTGCACACGTCCAATCCTGTTGCCCTGGTAAAAGAGGGTGTCATCCACTGCGGGGAAGCGCAGGTCCTCGAACAGCAGGCCGCTGGCAAGGCACTGCCTCTTCAGGGTGGAGTACTGCTGCCCCTCGAAGGCCTTCACAGACGAGAACATCCTACAGCCCGTAGGGACCACACGCAGGAGACAGGGGGCTCTGTTAGTGACCTGGAACTGGTCTCCTACCAACAGGTCTCTTATATCCTTGAAGATTAGCATGTGTCAATGTTATTACATTTTACCTTTTGGGTAGGCTACACTATGGACAAATACACACACGCATGTATCAAAAGTTGTGATACAAGAGTCCGTAATAGCAGAAAATAAACGTAGATAGACAGAGCTGTTGAGGAAACAAGCTATTCAACTTGTAGTCACAGAGCAATGAGCTGTTGATGACCTCGCCATACGATGTGACAGGAGATCAAGGACTCAACAAATCACCATGGAGACGAAGCAGGATGTTCTCTTCGAGGTTAATTGACACTTCAGATTTGCTACTGGCCAGTGATGAAACAAAATGGCTACCAAATTGCCTACACAGTACATACAGTTCCAACAGGCTTGTATAGAATGAGCTGACTAATCAAAAGGCTTATCTGTTAGCTACACAGCTGGTTTCTTTATATTTTTTTATTGTGCTTAATCCTACAAAGACAATCTAAAGGCCATTGGGAAATAAACCAATGGGAAGGATTTTCTGCATAGCAACTCGGTTAAATAAGGCACACTGCTCTTTTGCCTTGGGAGCAGGATATGTAATGAGATCTTATAGAGGGCCAGAATGGGAAGAGGAGGAGTGTGTGTATGTGTGTGTGGAGAGGTGAGGTGAGGGTAGTTAGGCTACTTCTCTTTAAAATCACGTAACATTGTCTGTCTGATGTCGACTCAATCTCAAATGTCCCAGGAATACACTGGCAGAACTGAACTGCAGACAGATCGTTCACTACAGGAGCATGGAAAAGATGGATGGCAGAAGCCTTTTAGAGGCAAACTGTCAACCAAACACACCGCACACTTCAATACCAGCCAAAAATCATCCAGAAACACCAACAGCAATATAAAATGAGACACGATAAGAAGAATGATAGTTGAATACAGAAGCACATAGACCATCCACTATATTTTTCCTCATCCTTATGGTTTTTAGCTTTGAACCTCGCTCCAGGGTGAAGTATAACCTAGGTACAGATCTAGGATCAGCTTCCCATCCCCTTATCTTAACCTTAACCATTAGTGGGGAAAATGCTAAACTTACCCGAGATCAGCGTCTAGGGGCAACTTCACCCGACAGTACTCTAAGCTCAGTTTGACCTGCTGTCTTCTTTCAACTTCTCTTTTCTGACAAGGGCTTGTAATGCAACAGCAGCACAAGAAAAAGTCAGCGTTTAATAAAAAATTTAAAAAATCCAATTGAATACAACATTTAATCAAAGGAAATACAGGCCGTCAAAATGTCAACTCAATAAACCAAATCCTTTACATAATAAAAAAGCTTTATGGCATTTTCTTGTGCTGATCTTGAAGTGGTCTCCGGAGACATGAGATCACAGAAAAACTGAAAATGGAGGAATGCCAAATCAAATCTCTAAAAAGGTTCTAAAATCATATTAACTTCGATGAGTGAAGTAAGCCTTTCATATCAAGGGATGAATACATAATCTCCCAGAGGAATAAGGAATTATTTTAATTTAACCCTATTTACTGATGCAGATTTAGGCTAGACATTTGAACTACAGTAGCCTACACACGTCTGCCTATAGAGTAAAAATTTGCTTAACATGTCACATAATATACTGAACAAAAATATAAATGCAATAAGCAACAATTTCAAAGATTTCAGTAAATTCAAATAAATTCATTAGGCCCTAATCTATGGATTTCACATGACTTGGCAGGGGTGCAGCCATGGGAGCTAGGCCCACTCACTGGGGATCCAGGCCCAGCGAATCAAAATGAGTTTTTCCCCACAAAAGGGCTTTATTACAGAAAGAAATACTCCTGAGTTTCATCAGCTTTTCCGGCTGGCTGGTCTCAGATGATCCTGCAGTTGAAGAAGCCGGATGTGGAAGTCCTGGGCTTGCGAGGTGGCGTGGAAAATTACACAATTTGTCATGCTATCCCGTGTTTTACTGCTTAAAGAATAGTGTCTTGTTATTCAGTGGGGCAAAAAAGTATTTAGTCAGCCACCAATTGTGCAAGTTCTCCCACTTAAAAAGATGAGAGAGGCCTGTAATTTTCATCATAGGTACACTTCAACTATGACAGACAAAATGAGGAAATAAAATCCAGAAAATCACATTGTAGGATTTTGAATGAATTTATTTGCAAATTATGGTGGAAAATAAGTATTTGGTCAATAACAAAAGTTTATCTCAATACTTTGTTTATATACCCTTTGTTGGCAAGACAGAGGTCAAATGTTTTCTGTAAGTCTTCACAAGGTTTTACACACTGTTGCTGGTATTTTGGCCCATTCCTCCATGCAGATCCCTCTGGAGCAGTGATGTTTTGGGGTGTTGCTGGGCAACACGGACTTTCAACTCCCTCCAAAGATTTTCTATGGGGTTGAGATCTGGAGACTGGCTAGGCCACTCCAGGACCTTGAAATGCTTCTTACGAAGCCACTCCTTAGTTGCCCGGGCGGTGTGTTTGGGATCATTGTCTGCTGAAAGACCCAGCCACGTTTCATCTTCAATGCCCTTGCTGATGGAAGGAGGTTTTCACTCAAAATCTCACGTTACATGGCCCCATTCATTCTTTCCTTTACACGGATCAGTCGTCCTGGTCCCTTTGCAGAAAAAAAACCCCAAAGCATGATGTTTCCACCCCCATGCTTCACAGTAGGTATGGTGTTCTTTGGATGCAACTCAGCATTCTTTGTCCTCCAAACACGACGAGTTTAGTTTTTACCAAAAAGTTCTATTTTGGTTTCATCTGACCATATGACATTCTCCAATCTTCTTCTGGATCATCCAAATGCACTCTAGCAAACTTCAGATGGGCCTGGACATGTACTGGCTTAAGCAGGGGGAACGTCTGGCACTGCAGGATTTGAGTCCCTGGCGGCGTATTGTTTTACTGATGGTAGGCTTTGTTACTTTGGTCCCAGCTCTCTGCAGGTCATTCACTAGGTCCCCCCGTGTGGTTCTGGGATTTTTGCTCACCGTTCTTGTGATCATTTTGACCCACGGGGTGAGATCTTGCGTGGAGCCCCAGATCGAGGGAGATTATCAGTGGTCTTGTATGTCTTCCATTTCCTAATAATTGCTCCCACAGTTGATTTCTTCAAACCAAGCTGCTTACCTATTGCAGTTCAGTCTTCCCAGCCTGGTGCAGGTCTACAATTTTGTTTCTGGTGTCCTTTGACAGCTCTTTGGTCTTGGCCATAGTGGAGTTTGGAGTGTGACTTTTGAGGTTTTGGACAGGTGTCTTTTATACTGATAACAAGTTCAAACAGGTGCCATTAATACAGGTAACGAGTGGAGGACAGAGGAGCCTCTTAAAGAAGAAGTTACAGGTCTGTGAGAGCCAGAAATCTTGCTTGTTTGTAGGTGACCAAATACTTATTTTCCACCATAATTTGCAAATAAATTCATAAAAAATCCTACAATGTGATTTTCTGGATTTTCTTTTCTCATTTTGTCTGTCATAGTTGAAGTGTACCTATGATGACAATTGCAGGCCTCTCTCATATTTTTAAGTGGGAGAACTTGCACAATTGGTGGCTGACTAAATACTTTTTTGCCCCACTGTATGGTAGTGTTTTTTCCAACCTGACACAAACTTGTCTTTGTGTGACTTAGTCATAAGACTGGGCGTATAGCCAAGATCCGTTTGGATGTGACCGTAGCATGTGCCATCCCATGGGTTTACTACATACAGGAAGTCACACGTATGGAAACTTGCAGAAAGGAGCATATTATAGTGTTTACTGTTGTGAAGGCAGTTAGACGGTTTAACCCTCAAGCTTTCTTAAATCTGCACAGACAACTAATTGTCTTTTACACACTATCTGCTGACTGCAACATATACAAAAAGGATGTACTTCTCTATAAAAGGTGAGACACTGTTCGTTGGGCCTTAAACTGCACAACTGTTGAAGTGCATAGTTAACTGCTCCATTTTTTCAAATCTTTTAATAAAGTTGTTTTGAAGAACACAGTCTCTTCTCCTTTTGGTTAGAATTACCACCACAGAGGTTACAAGTGTTCTGTGGTTGTGAGGCTGGTTGGACGTACTGCCAAATTGTCTAATACGACGTTGGAAGCGGCTTATGGTAGAGAAATTAACATTAAATGATCTTGCAACAGCTCTGGCGGACATTCCTGCAGTCAGCATGCCAATTGCATGCTCCATTAAAACTTGCGACATCTGTGGCATTTAAATGGCCTTTTATTGTCACCAACAATATTGGTGACAATACCATGCTGTTTAATCAGCTTCTTGATATGCCACACCTGTCAGGTGGATGGATTATCTTGGCGGAATTATTTTGGGGTGGCCTATTGTTTAGAGCGTTGGGCCAGTAACCCAAAGGTTGCTGGATCGAATCCCTGTGCTGACAAGGTACAAATCTGTCATTCTGCCCCTGATCAAGGCAGTTAACCCAATGTTCCCCAGTAGGCCATCATTGTAAATAAGAATTTGTTCTTAACTGATTTGCCTAGTTAAAGAAAAGGTTCCATTTAAAAAAATAGTTATCTTGGCAAAGGACAAAAAATCTTGGCAAAGGAGAAATAATCACTAACAGGGATGTAAACAAATTTGTGCACAAAATGAGAGAAATAAGCTTTTGTGCGTATGGAACATTTCAGGGATCTTTTATTTCAGCTCATGAAACATGGCACCAGCACTTTAAATGTTGAGTTTATATTTTTGTTCAGTATAAACTGCATAGACTCACTCTGTGTGCAATAATTGTGTTTAACATGTTTTTTGAATGAAGACTTCATCTCTGTACCCCACACGTACAATTATCTGTAAAATCCCTCAGTCGAGCAGTGAATTTCAAACACAGATTCAACCACAAAGACCAGGGAGGTTTTCCAATGCCTCAAAGAAAGGCACCTTTATGTAGATGGGTAAAAAAAGCATACATTGAATATTCCTTTGAGCATGGTGAAGTTATTCATTACACTTTGGATGGTGTATCAATATATCAAATCACTACAAAGATACAGGCGTCTTTCCTAACTCAGTTGCCGGAGAGGGGGAAAACCGCTCAAGGATTTCCCCATGAGGCCAATGGTGACTTTAAAACAGTTACATAGTTTAATGGCTGTGACAGGAGAAAACTGAGGACAGACCAACAACATTGTAGTTACTCCACAATACTAACCTAACTGACAGTGAAAAGATGGAAGCCTGTACAGAATACAAATATTTCAAAACATCCATCCTGTTTGCAACAATGCACTAATGTAATACTGCAAAAAATGGGGCGAAGCAATTAACATTTTTTCTGAAAGCAAATTGTTGTATTGGATTCGCCTCAAACATACTACCGAGTACCACTCTCCATATTCGCAAGCATTGTGGTGGCTGCATCATGTTAATGTTATGCTTGTAATTGTTAAGGACCGGGATTTTTTTTCAGACAAAAAATAAACGGAATGGAGCTAATCACAGGCAAAATCCTAGAGGAAAACCTGGTTCAGTCTGCTTTTCACCAAACGCTGGGAGATGAATTCACCTTTCAGCATTAAAAAGGTCAAATCTACACTTGCTTACCAAGAAGACAGTGAATGTTCATGAATGGTTGAGTTAAAATGTTGGCTTAAATCTACTTGAAAATGTATTGTAAGATCTGAAAAACGGTTGTCTAGCAATGATCAACAAAAAATTTGACAGAGCTTGAAGAATTTTTAAAAGAATAATGGGCAAATGTTGCGCAATTTTTAATGGAAGCCTCTCCAACATAATCCAGGTAGAATCATGTCTAGACACCTTACTTTTTCAATCTTTACTAATGACATGCCACTGGCCTTGAGTAAAGCAAGTGTGTCTACAGGTATACATGTCAGCTACTACAGCGATTAAAATAACTGCAACACTTAACAAAAAGCTGTAGTTAGTTTCAAAATGGATGGCAAGGAATAAGTTAGTCCCAAATAATTCACTAAACCCTAAACATAACTAAATCTTGTAATAAATAATGTGGAAATTGAGTTGAGGTGACTAAACTGCTTGAAGTAACCGTGGATTGTAAACGATCATGGTCAAAACATGTTGATACAACAGTAGGTAAAATTGGGAGAAGTCTGTCCATAAAAAAGAGCTGCTCTGCCTTTTTAACAACATTATCAACTAGGCAGGCTCTAGTTTTGTCGCACCTGGACTACTGTTCTGGCCCTTAAATGTACATGGAGAGCTAACAATAACATGCATGTAAATCTCTCATGGCTCAAAGTGGAGGAGAGATTGACTTCATCACTACTTGTTTTTGTAAGTGCTGAAATGCTGAATTCACCAAGGTGTCCGTTTAAACTACTAGCACAGTTTGGACACCCGTGCATACCCCACAAGACATGCCACAAAAGGTCTCTTCACAATCCAAGTCAAGAACAGACTATGGGAGGCGTACACTACTACATAGAGCCATGACTACATGGAACTCTACTCCACAACTGATGTCAGCAGTAAAATGAGATATGAAAAACGGAACAGCGGGGACTGAAGAGACACACACACAGGCACAGACACCATAAGACACGCATTCAACACACACTTACACATGGATGTTGTATTGTAAATATGTGATAGTGGTGTAGAGGCCTGAGGGAACACACTAAATGCATTTGGTAAACTGTTATGAAATGTAATGTCATGTAATATTTTATACACACTACCGGTAAAAAGTTTTAGAACACCTACTCATTCAAGGGTTTTTCTTAATTTTTACTATTTTCTACATTGTAGAATAATAGTGAAGACATCAACACTATGAAATAACACATATGGAATCATGTAGTAACAAAAAAAAGTCTACATTTATTTTATATTTGAGATTCTTCAAATAGCCACCCTTTGCCTGGATGACAGCTTTGCATACTCTTGGCATTTACTTTGTCATTATGGCGTGTTGTGTGTAGATTGATGAGGGAAGAAAAACAATAATACATTTTACAATAAGGCTGTAATATAACAAAATGTGGAAAAGTCAAGGGGTCTGAATACTTTCTGAATTCACTGTAACTGCCTTAATGTTTCTGGACCCCAGGAAGAGTAGCTGCTGCCTTGGCAGCAGATCCTTAATAAATACAAATCTCTTAGAGACTTACCCAGAAAGACTCACAGCTGTAATTGCTGCCAATGGTGCTTCTACAAAGTATTGACTCAGGGGTGTGAATGCTTATGTAAATGAGATATTTATGTATATCATTTAATACATTTGCAAAAATTACAAAAAACAAGCTGCACAACACCTGAATAAGCTGCACAACACCTGAGCTGTCAATCAAAGCTCCCAACTTCTAGATCTGACCGTTAAACCAGTGAATGATTCATACCCACACTCTGCTTCCCTCCATTTATTCATAATATGAATGGACAATTATGGACTCAGTGTGCATCTTAAGCAGCACCCTATTCTGTATAGAGTCCCTATGGGCTCTGGTCAATAAAAAGGTACACTATATTGGGAATAGGGAGACATTTGGGATGCAACCACAGCCCTCAGAGCTGTGAACCTTTCCAATAGCCATGTGCATCAAGCGTCTCAGAGTAGGAGTGCTGATTCAGGGTCAGTTTTGGCTTTTATATCACAATAATAAAGACCACATGCACAGGGGGAACCTGATCCTAGATCAGCACTCCTATTCGGAGATGCCTGATAAATATGGATCCTGACCTACAGTATACAGACCTTTGGAAAACAATTGTCTATGCTTACTCACAATATTTTTTTTAATTAATTTTGCTTTTCAGAGGTGTTCGCATCTGCTAAAAACTTACTTCACATGGAGACCATCACCAACATCTGCCATCAATAGCCTATTCACTGATGGATAAACCCGACATTTGATATTGTCATAATGAAATAAATAGCCTACCCCTAGTATTGATGAAGGCAACTGATTAAATTCAGACTCACTGATTACATTTTTCAGCAGTACCTGTGGAAATGATGAGGTTGCAGTTGGAGGCCAAATGTGACACAGATGGTGCAGAGGAGTCTCGATCGTGACTGCAGCGGAAAACCCCCCATGCTGGCACACGCCTACTCTCTCCCACACTACACAAGCACAAATGGGTAGATGGCTGGAGCTCGGAGATAAGGTTCAAGAACTTACACGGTCATGTATATGGTTCAGCTGCAATCAACAGCTAATAGGCCTAAAGCCTAAATGTAATTAATTGGAGAGAAGTTGATGAATCTGAATAACAGGTCTATAGGCTAATGTTAGGCATACTAAACATGTTTCTATTTAACAATATTAATATAATTATCATTATCTTTATGTTTGTTTTACTGGATAGCCTTCTGGCAAACAGCTTCTATCTCAAGGCCATCAGACTGTTAAACAGCCACCACTAACATTGAGTGGCTGCTGCCAACATTTACATTTAAGTCATTTAGCAGACGCTCTTATCCAGAGCGACTTACAAATTGGAAAGTTCATACATATTCATCCTGGTCCCCCCGTGGGGAATGAACCCACAACCCTGGCGTTGCAAGCGCCATGCTCTACCAACTGAGCCACACGGGACCACAACATACTGACTCAACTCCAGCTCACTTTAATAATGGAAATTGATGGTAATTGATAAAAAATGTATCACTAGCCACTTTAAACAATGCCACTTAATATAATGTATATAGTGTACTCTATATCATCTACTGCATCTTGCCATCTTTATGAAATACATGTATAACTAGCCACTTTAAACTATGCCACTTTTATGTTTACATACACTACATTACTCATCTCATATGTATATACTGTACTCGATACCATCTACTGCATCTTGCCTATGCCGTTCTGTACCATCACTCATTCATATATCTTTATGTACATATTCTTTATCCCTTTACACTTGTGTGTATAAGGTAGTAGTTGTGGAATTGTTAGGTTAGATTACTCGTTGGTTATTACTGCATTGTCAGAACTAGAAGCACAAGCATTTCGCTACACTCGCATTAACATCTGCTAACCATGTGTATGTGACAAATAAAATGTGATTTGATTTAAGCAGGTCATTAATGTGCTTAATTCTTAATTAAAATAATTTTAGACAACTAAACAAGCGCACGCACACACATTTACTTCTGGAAATATATTTCTAGTTGTGTTTGTGTGAATTAGAGATCTAGTCACCTTAACAAATCCATTTGAATCCCCAATTACTTGTGGATATTTATTCACTCTTTAAATGAGACTATAAAATATGGTTAGATCCTGCTATTATGAATGCTCAGATCTTTCTCTTCTAATATAAACAGGTATCAGTATGGGTGAACATAAACTAAACTTATTTGCAGACAATCTCTTGACATACCTGACCAATATTGAAACCGCAATGCACGCCAGCTAAAAATATTTTCAGAATACTCTAAAATCTCAGGATATAAAATTAACGTGGGAAAAAAACTAAATAATGGCAATAAGAATAAGAGAATACCCCTTGATCTACAGCAATCCCATTACTCAACAATATGACAGCAGACCGATGGAACAAATCCTCCCATAAATCTAACAGGTAGAATGCATCTCTTAAGAATGACATGGCTCCCAAAGTTTCTATAATTATTCTAGGTAAGACCAATTACCCCACCAAAGACATTATTTTCAAAAAGTATACTCGGTCATAAGACTTTTTATGGGCAAATAAAACTAATTAAAAAAATTAAAAAAGTTTTACATCTTCCTATGTCTGAGGGTGGTTTTAACCTTCCAGACTTGGAATTGTATCGATTCGCCATCCAAGGCTTTTACTTGCGACATATTATTACATGCACGAAAGAGGAACAATGGGTACATATTGAAAGCGCTTATGCTCATCCTCAGAATCTTTTTATGTTTTTTCAAAGGATAAAGCTAAGAACATTAACAACTTCATAGTTAAGAACACTATAACATGGAACATTTGACGTATTCTACAAGAACCAATATCAGTCCCTAAAAAACACAGCCCTATGGAACAATCCTTGGATAGCTTTTCAGAATTCACCAATAAATTGGTCACATGGAAAACTAAAGGCATAAAAAGGATAAATGACTTGGTAATAGGAAATACTTATTTCCATGAAAGCATTAAAAAGCTATTTTGGATTGACCAATGCAGATATTTTCAAATACAAGCAACTTAAAAGTTTTATTTCACAATTTTGATTTGAAATCTTTGGACATCAGAGCAATCTTGAGGGAATCCTATTTCAGTCAGAAAATGATATTCTTCTAATAGGTAAGCTATAAGAAACCTTGCAGAGAGTTTATCCAACTGACAACTATTGGAACCAAGACTTAGAAATAATGGATATTGGCACAAGACTGAGGGAATGTTGGAACATAACTAAATTACAGTTCACTAAAATATATACGCTTAACCCAGTATAAACTAATGTATAGAATGCATTAGACAAGAGACAAAATTCACAAATTCTACAGCACAATGGCAGAGTCATATCTTAAGTGTAAAACTAACAATGACTCAATAATCCATGCCTTCTGGGAATGTTATATAGTCCAAAAGTTATGGGTGGAGTTAAAAATGTGGGTGTGAGAAGTAATACAATGTCAATTTACTTTGAATCCGTCTGTCTGCATATTTCAAGACATGGCATACGAGGGTGCAGTTAAATACCCGATGGGTTGGACGATACTTTTCTCATCAATCATCTTGGATAAACATATACATAAAAACGGGAGAATTATTTAAAAAATAAATAAATAAACCAATTCTCTGTCATTAACACAATGGAAAGGACAAATGCATTATTATCTAAATGTTCAAAGTGCGTGAGCGGCAGAGAGAAACAAAATGGTGCAGTTTGAGGCCATGTGGCGGAGACTGATGCGGGCGCTGGTGGAGATGGGGGTGTGCACATGTGGGTCTGGGCAGGTAATTGACATTTGTGTGATATTGTCGTTCGTATGTGTATGTGTTGTATTGTAAACTCAAATGTTATAAGAAAATCGTACAAAAAAAGGAAACATTCAGGTGCATAATAGAACAGCAATCAGTTATTTTGCTGAAATTACTATAATTAGAAACTCAACCGTTCACTGAGATGATCATTTTTGGGAGGGAGATCGCATGGTTGAAGATCTTGAGGCCTTTATAAGCAAACATGAGAGCAGACAATATTTTAGAGACTAATTTCTCCAGGGTCCCATCACCAAGTAAAGTCATGGTTGTCAGCTCGAAGTCCCAGTGAGTCCCAGTGACATTATCAGCAGTAAGGCGAAAGTATCTTTGACCAGTCTGTCTATCAAAACAATATCTAGTGAAGACATCAATAGAAATGCCACACAAACAGTGAGTCGATTCCTGGTCAAGTCCATAAGTAGCGTAACTAGTGCACAGGGCTAATGATTGTATGCAGGCATCTAGTTCTGACACCATCCAGTGAACTTCACTTGCCAAGTTCCAGTGATGAAGAAACTCCATGAAGGGGTGTCAGCAACAATTCCAACCTTCTCTGGGCTAAAAGAGGGGATGCTCTTATGATCACTAGGAACTGAGAGGTAATTCAATGATCCAGATCTCATGTGAGGTGAGACGTCAAATGAACCTTGCTGGAAGGAGAATATCTGATGGATTCGTTGAGGTCAGCCAGTTTGTAGGTGGCATTCTTTCTCAGCTGAAAGATATTTCCTTGTCAGGGTTCCCATCACCATGTGAAGACATGCTTGCATGTCCACACGTGTTTATTGTATCTTCACATAGTCTCTCAACCAAGAGCCTTCAAAAACTCTCTAGTCATGAGTTTCAAATCAAAGCTGTTCAATGTGTGTGAGGTCCTAAGAAAATGATCTGATCGGTTTCTATTAGCATCTACCACTGCTGCAGAGTAAAATAGACATTTCTTACACTGCAATAACCAGTAAACATAATGAATCAGCTGTGGGAAGTTTTGGTCAAAATTCAGCAGGGATTGTTTCGAATCAAGTCTCCAGACTGTGGAGGAGCAAGGTTAATTTGCCCAGACCCACTGAGCTCTTAGAATACATATACAAGAGGATATTGGAACAGTCAGCTATAAAGTGAAAATCCCTCTCTCCTTCACACTCCTCCCTCTCCACATCTAAGATTACTTCAAGAGCAAGACAGTCTCCAACACCACAACATATCACCTGTGATATTTTGGTCAAGACTGGAAGCTACTGGAAGCTACCTGCATTATTATTCCAATCCATCTCATTTAACTGTTGGCTCAAATCAGATGCATACCAGCAGTACAGAGTCAGACAGTACCAGACAGTACCATCCCTACTACATTCTCTCCCCTCAGTGATGATCACCTTCATGGCGAGACTATTATGAGAAAGAAATTAGTTTAAAAAGAGGAAAGTTACTGGTTTGCAGTAATATTTATTTATACCTTGTAATAAAGATACACAGACCATGCAGCAAAGTCCCTTACCTAGCCGAGCTACAATGAACCCCTTTAGTCTGCTAGCCCACAAGCCTATTTTCTGTCCCAGAACATACATCACCAGTTTCAACATTGTCAAAACATTCCAATGGCACCGGAGGAAATGGTTAGGATACCGTAAAACGGCAGCCAATTGTGTGTTTTTTTTTTGCGTTATTTGTAACTTATTTTGTACATTATGTTTCTGCCACCATCTCGTACGACCAAAAAGAGCTTATAGATATCAAGACAGCAATTACTCACCTCATACTGGACAAAGATTTTTTCTTTAACGAGTCGGACACTAAGGATTTACTTCAGACACACGACAAGGCCCACATCCCCATCAAAGAGACGGAGATATCGTGGACGTAGGTCAGGGTTCCTTGTAAGGATCCAACGGCGAGTGGGCAATCTGCCTCTACCATAAGTCCTATTAGCCAACGTACAATCATTGGATATCAAAATAGACGAGCTACGATCGCAAATATCCTACCAACGGGACATTAAAAACTGTAATAACTTATGTTTCATGAGTCGTGGCTGAACGACGAAATGAATAACATTCAGCTGGCGGGGTCTACGCTGCATCGGCAAGATGCACCTCCAGTAAGACAAGGGGTGGCGGTCTGTGTATATTTATAAACAACAGCTGGTGCACGAAATCTAACATTAAGGAAGTGTTCAGGTTTTGCTCACCCGAGGTAGAGTATCTCATGATAAGCTGTAGACCACACTATTTACCAAGAGAGTTTTCATCCATATTTTCCGTAGCTGTCTATATACTACCACAAACCGATGCTGGCACTAAAACCACACTCAATGAGCTGTATAAAGCCATAAGCAAACAGGAAAACACTCATCCTGAGGCGACGCTCCTAGTGGCCAGGGACTTTAATGCAGGGAAACTTAAATCTGTTTTACCAAATTTCTATCAGCATGTTAAATGTGCAATCAGAGGAGAAAATAAACTCAAGATCACACACAGTGATGCGTACAAAGCTCTCCCTCGCCCTCCATTTGGCAAATCTGACCATAATTCTATCCTCCTGATTCGTGCTTACAAGCTAAAACTAAAGCAGGAAGCACCAGTGACTCGGTCAATAAATAAGTGGTCAGATGACGCAGATGCTAAGCTAAAGGACTGTTTTGCTAGCACAGACTGGAATATGTTCCAGGATTCTTCTGATGGCATTGAGGAGTATACCACATCATTTACTGGCTTCATCAATAAGTGCATCAAGGACGTGGTCCCCACAGTGACTGTACGTACATACCCCAACCAGAATCCACGGATTACAGGTAGGCCGCACTAAGCTAAAGGGTAGAGCTGCAGCTTTCAAGGAGCGGGACGCTTATAAGGAATCCTGCTATGCCCTCCGACGAACCATCAAACAGGCAAAGCGTCAATAGAGGACTAAGATTGAATTATACTACACCGGCTCCGACACTCGTCGGATGTGGCAGGGCTTGCAAACTATTACAGACTACAAAAGGGAAGCACAGCTGCGAGCTTCCCAGTGACACGAGCATACCAGACGAGCTAAATTACTTCTATGCTCGCTCGAGGTAAGCAACACTGAAGCATGCATGAGAGCATCAGCTGTTCCGGACGACTGTGATCACACTCTCTTTAGCCGATGTGAGTAAGACCTTTAAACAGGTCAACATTCACAAGGCCGCAGGGCCAGACGGATTACCAGGACGTGCACTCCGAGCATACGCTGACAAACTGGCAAGTGCCTTCACTGACATTTTCAACCTGTCCCTGACTGAGTCTGTAATACCAACATGTTTCAAGCAGACCACCATAGTCCCTGTGCCCAAGAACACTAAGGTAACCGGCCTAAATGACTACCGACCTATGGCACTCACGTCTGTAGCCATGAAGTGCTTTGAAAGGCTGCTCATGGCTCACATCAACACCATTATCTCAGAAACCCTAGACCCACTCCAATTTGCATACCGCCCCAACAGATCATGCAATCTCTATTGCACTCCACACTGCCCTTTCCCACCTGGACAAAAGGAACACCTACATGAGAATGCTATTCTTTGACTACAGCTCAGCGTTCAACACCATAGTGCCCTCAAAGCTCATCACTAAGCTAAGGAACCTGGGACTAAACACCTCCCTCTGTAACTGGATCCTGGACTTCCTAACGGACCACCCCCTGGTGGTAAGGGTAGGTAACAACACATCCGCCACACTGATCCTCAACACGGGGGCCCCTCAGGGTTGTGTGTTCAGTCCCCTCCTGTACTCCTTGTTCACTCATGACTGCACGGCCAGGCACGACTCCAACACCAATCATTAAGTTTGCAGACGATACAACAGCCTGATCACCGACAAGTATGAGACAGCCTATAGGGAGGAGGTCAGAGACCTGGCTGTGTGGTGCCAGGATAACAACCTCTCAAAGTGACCAAGACAAAGGAGATCATTGTGGACTACAGGAAAAGGAGGAATGAGCACGCACCCAATATTGACGGGGCTGCAGTGGAGCAGGTTGAGAGCTTCAAGTTCCTTGGTGTCCACATCACCAACAAACTATCATAGTTCAAACACACTAAGACAGTCGTGAAGAAGGCACGACAAACCTATTCCCCCTTAGGAGACTGAAAATATTTGGCATGGGTCCTCAGATCCTAAAAAAATTCTACAGCTGGACTATCGAGAGCATCCGGACTGGTTGCATCCCTGCCTGATATGGCAACTGTTCGGCCTCCGACCACAAGGCATTAGAGAGTAATGCGTATGGCCCAGTACATCACTGGGGCCAAGCTTCCTGCTATCCAGGATCTTTATACCAGGCGGTGTCAGAGGAAGGCCCTAAATATTGTCAAAGACTCCAGCCACCCTAGTCATAGACTGTTCTCTCTGCTACCGCACGGCAGGCGGTACAGGAGCGCCAAGTCTAGGTCCAAAAGGTTTCTTAACAGCTTCTACCCCCAAGCCATAAAACTCGTGAACAGCTAATCAAATGGCTACTCAGAAAAAAGTAAATTTTTCTTAAGGATTTGCCCCTTTTTTTCAAGTTTCAGCTTAAATGACATACCCAAATCTAAATGCCTGTAGCTCAGGACCTGAAGCAAGGATATGCATGTTCTTGATATCATTTGAAAGGAAACACTTTGAAGTGTGTGGAAATGTGAAATGAACGTAGGAGAATAACACATTAGATCTGGTAAAAAGATAATACTAATAAAAAAACATATGTTTAATTTAAAAATAAATAATTGTACCTTCATCTTTTAAAGGCAAGAGAAAGGCCATAATGTATTATTCCAGCACAGGCGCAATGTAGACTTTGGCCACTAGATGGCAGCAGTGAATGTGCACAGTTTTAGACTGATCCAATGAACCACTGTATATCTGTTCAAACTGTTGTATCAAGACTGCCCAAATGTGCCTAATTGGTTTATTAATACATTTTCAAGTTCATAATTGTGCACTCTCATCAAACAATAGCATGGTATTATTTCACTTTAATAGCTACTGTAAATTAAACAGCGCAGTTAGACAAACAAGAATTTAAGCTTTCTGCCCATATCAGATACTGTATGTCTATGTCCTGGGATTTTTGGGGGTTTCTTACAACCTCATGCTAATCACATTAGACTACATTAGCTCAACCATCCCGCAGGGGTGACACTGATCCTGTAGAGGTTTTAAGGGCTTGTAATTAAGCATTTCACTGTAAGGTCTACTATACCTGTTGTGTACAGCGCATGTGACAAATAACATTTGATTTGAACAACTTTAGAACAGATTTTGAACTAGATGAAGAAAAAAACCATCTAAATCCCTCCAAACTGGACTAGGTCTATACTGTAATACTCTTCATTTATTTTATTTAACTTAACCTTCACACAGAAACACGTTTCTCAAAGTACCATCTTGTTTTTGCAACGAAAAACCATAGTCCTATCTCCGTTTTGGAAATGTTGGTGATGACAGAGAGAGCTTGGTACTATAAGGTTCTATCTGTATTTTAGTCAAAATGTAGTTATTAGCATAGCCTTGTTCTGTTCAATGTTCTCTACCATAGTAGTCTAAATAACCCAAATCATGTTGTTAAATTAAAGAGAATACAAGATTGAACTTTAAAGCCAATTATCGTAGAATCATCTCTTTGCAGATAGTCCCATATGCTTGATATTTTGAGTTGTAGTCAATATGAATCATTCAGAATGTTGATATTACATACAACTATGAACTGACATGTACAGAACATTTCTATTTTACAATAAACTCCTGATACACAAAATCAGTAATCATGTGAAAATGAAAAACGCACATATATAGTTCCTCGTTGCAAGGGTTAATTTGATAGACTACTAGAACATCAAGACCGAGAAAGACCGAAAAAGACAGACAGAGGGGTGGGACGAGAGAGAGAGCAAGAGAAATGGGAAGGGAGATCCCCCTCTTTCTCTTTGGTGGTGTGGTAATGTACAGAGAGATAGAAATAGGGGAATCTCTCTTTCCATCCCTGACTGTGGTAGCGCAGAGAGAAAGAAATAAAACAACTAAGAGGATATCTGCACTGGTTGGCTGGTGGAGGGGTGCACCACAGACAGGCAGGGCCTTCCCCTTGCCCCTCCCTCTCCATGAATGTGTTATGAGGAGGGCTATCCCAGCCAGCAGCATCATGCAATCCTTTCTTCCTCTCTGCAGTATCCTTTAGCCAGCCACTAGCTGGCCAATCCATGCATCTGACACCAGGGGTTTATTCAGTGATGTTAAATGTTCTGAAGGTTGCAAATAGAAAAAGTATGAATCGAGCAGACATGGTTCCCTATTTCTATCTGAAAGACAATTTCTGCTCTACACAACACATTTCTATCTGAACGTACTGTTTCATCATCCTCAACAGTCTCTCCTAAACCACCAGCCATGGGATTACCTTGTAACTAAGGCATCATAATTGTCTATAACTAAAAGGCTTGCCTATATGATTAATTAGTAAAAGAGTGCATTATTGGAAAGATTGGCTACTTACATGAGAGAGAGCTTTCATCCAGTATATGGTTTCACATAGACCTACATATAAGAATCAGCAAGGGAGTTAGTTGTATGTTATTCAACATCTGTCAGATGACATATGGTTTGACAAATGGCTAGCATATGACAATTTAAGGCAGTCAGGTTTATAGTAGATATTTCGTATTTTTCAAAGGATTGTTGGTGTTCTGCATTAGATCTGGCCATTGATATACATTTGCCAATAACAGTAGGGCATTTACTCAAGTCTGTATGTAACTGTTCAGGTTTGGGATTTTCGGTGTAAAACATAAAAATTATAACAATAAGCTTATAATTTGGGAGCAGCTGCTTCTGGTAGCTAAGGGAGACGATGGGATGCGCGTGGGTGATGGTCTCAAAATCCGACAATTCCCAACTTGGTCATCGCATCTCCGGAGGAGCAAGCTAGCAATGCATTCTTCTGAAATAAATCGATTGTCAAATAAAGCGCGAACCCTGCTGGATGGCATAAATAAGAAAATAGGGTTTTACTAGAAATCACGGTTGCAGTAGGCTACTTCAACTACAGGGATAGGCTATTCTTTTATGGGATAATATGTTGTTATTCTGTCGCCTATTGTGGACAGCGTAAACCCTGGCTGGTAAGCGCATCATGCACAGCTTCCGTCGCGCGCGGTAGCCCACAGCACGCGACCGGTCAAATTGCCCCCTCGAGCGGAACGCTTAGTGAACTGAATGCAGCTCGGCGAGGCGTAAATGGGATCATGTCTCCCGTGCTTTGAGGACAACACACGTCGCGACAGCAGCTCGCATGCCTAACCTACTGTATTTTCTTTCCAACCACAGTCGCAGTCTCCTCATCTCCTCTTCACCACACAGCCATCAACGCGTATTGCGCGGATTACAACAGCAGCACCTGAGGTCCCTAATGCAACTGAGGCGGTGTTGTTTTCCACTATTACCTGAACAGAGCTCCTCTCCCTTGGGCGACGTGTTCTCTCCGTTCCTCCAGGGATCCAGCGGGTCGGGTCTGGCAGTCCCGGCCGGGGCTGTGGTGATTCCTCCTCGGTCCTGCCTGCGCGACGCACCCCCCCCTCTGAACCGCTTGCGGATCTCGGTCTCCTCTCTCCTCACGCGCACGCCAGGGAGGAGCCTACGAGGAGCAGCAGGCTGAGCTGCGGACTGAGTATGTGCGGCGTCGGTGTCTCCCCACACACACACTTAAATACAATACTGTACATTATTTCCCGTGCGATGAGTATGCAATTATGCCGTGGTGGCCAAGGGAAACAAAGCTGAGATCCTTTGAACCCACCATCTAAATGCCAATCTTATTATGCAGGCTTATTCGCCTACGCAGTGTCCTCAGTCTGAACACATTATGCGGGAAATTTATTCAATAAGGTATTGGTCATGTCGGATATATGCAATGGATGAGGATTGCTAAGAAATGTAATCCCTGAATTGGAAATTGTTTGTTACACTCACGTGACTACGATGTGCAACAGAAGAAATGGACTGGTATAAACCGATGGAGCGAGGGACCAAGGAAGCATCCCAGATAGCGCTCCTTTCTCCCGAAGTGTGCACTTGTTCACTTCCCTTCATGGATTTGAATGGACATTACTGGTCTATGCCAACTCCCTCTAGAGCCAATCAAATGCTTTTAAATTTGTGTCAAGTAGTGAACGAGTGCACACTTCAGGAGGAAAGCGATTATTAGGATTCACCCCCGACCATATATAGTCATGTTACCAGTAGTATTCTTGTCTAGGTTTAGGGTACACCATGTTGCACACAGATGATTTGAACCTGCGGTAGGGAGGCATTTCAGTTCACAAAGCATGATACATTAGTTACCCATAACTTCCCTCAATCTTTTCAAAGGACTCCATTTGCCAAATGCCTCACCCACCCTGCCATACTAGTACTCAACATCAGCTTCCTTTACAAACCAGCTGCAACCTCCGCAAATCAGAGATTCAGCACCACTCAAGTGGACAGCGGTGGAATCGGAATTAGTCAGTGCCACACAGCAACAATGGACAGTAACTAGCATATGCCAGAAAATTAACAGTTATCTGAAAGTTTATCCTGCTTTGGGAAGTAGCCCAGGGTTGAATGACAAAGTTCATACAACGTTTTATAATAAGGTGCTGTTTATTTCATCATCTCATTATTAACATCTTTATGTACACTCCTTTAGTTAGCTCTGTATTGTAGTAGTTACCATCAGAGCCATGTATAAAGATACGGTTATATATAAACAGATCTTTATATATGGTTCTGGCTATTACCTAGCTCTGGTCCAGGGTGTTTACGTGCGACTTGCTAATGTCGTGCAAGTTCAGCATCAGCGAGCCGTACTTAAACGCTCTGGACCAGAGCTAGTTATTACCATATAATACACACGACCCCTCTTCCCCCAGAGGCTTAGCTCAGGCAGCCTGCAGAAATGAGGGGTAAAGATCCGGAAAAGGTGACATTGGCCTAATTCTAAACCGACCGCTAACAGCTATGCTTATTAAACTCTTCCTGTAGAGCTGAAGAGATTGAATATGAGCGTCCACCAATATGGTGATTACTCCACCTTGCTTTCTGATAGAGCTCCACCAAGTCTATCACGTGCACTTATCAGATCTTGTCAAAATTTGCAAGACAAGTGCCCAGGGGTAGAATGCTTGGGGTCGATTTGGAACTGGGAACTAATAGTCCACAGTCCTTCTCTTTTGTGAAAACAGTTTCTGAAATATAACATACTGTTGAGAAGGTTTCCCCGACCCAGGATAAGCCTCGTTCTGGACTAAAGTGCACGTTCAATGGAGATAATCTATTGAGAAATATTTTTTAAACCCAGGACTAGTCTTAGTCTGGGCCCGGGAAACCAACCCTGAATGTCCAAGAACGGCGTCACATATGTGACAGCAGAGAGAGTCATTGTCTTTAGTGCTTTGTTTGTCACCACCAGTGGCCACAAAAAACATGGCCGACAGCTTGGCTCAGACAGCTGCCAGGGGACACAACTCGTTCTGTTGAAGAGGTCCGGTGAATAGCGTTGGCCTGGCTCAAAACTTGGACTTTAGATATGGAGGGAAACGGAGCTTCTTCTAACGGTTTTCCTATTTCTTGCCATGTCGTTAGAGATACCCAACACCAACCAATGGTACTCCAATGGTGGTGGGGTGATCATGGATGGGGTGGGAGAGGGGGTGTGGTCTGCATGGTGGTTTGTCGACAGGGAGGAGGACGCATTGCAACAGAGACCTTTCACAACCACCAACCATGTCCTGTCTACAGACTAGGAAACGCCTTCTAGCCAAAAACGAGAACTGAAAACTCAGTGGGTGTCGTCTCCCGCTGAGAAGCTCAAACTCATTTTCTTTCTTACCCTTTAATTTCCCCACACAAACTCCTCCTTTTATACATTTCTGTAACGCTGTCATAAATCAAGTCTGCATTTCCCCATGCAACAGATAATTTGTTTATCAAAGGGAGGTCAGCCTGGAAATATTCTATTGTGCATCAGGCTTGAACCCTCACGAACCAAAGATATTTTTTTCCAAAGAGGGTCGGGCCTAAAAATATTATATTGTCCATCAGGCCTGATGAAGAACCCCCAAAGTCACCACCATTACACGTTGTCACCACAATTAAACGTTGTCAACACCGCTACGCCATGTAGAGGAAGGTGTTGAGATCAGTCTCATCGCGCTTGATGTACTTGTGCTCGATGAGCCACTCCATCTGCTCCTTGATCATCTTCTTCTGGGGTAGGAACATGTTTTTGAGGATCTCCACCAGCTCCGTCTGCAGCTGGGCGTTGGTGATCCTCTTCCTCATCTTCATGATCTGGATGATGGCCTCCTGGAAAGGGAGTGACAAGGGAGAGAGAGTGAATCTCAACTGATTTTCACCCTCCTTGCCTCCTCTAAATGCATTGGAGAAGAGCAAGGGGCGAAACCTCAGATCTTCTGCCCCAATGTGCGTTGAGAAGACGACGAAGGAGGACGTGAGAAAACCCAAAATTCTTATTTGCAATGATGACCTGTCAATAGGAAGCCCTTATATAGTACCTGTGTTCTCAATATCCTGAGCTGGACAATTCCCTCGTTCTCCTCCTCCCTCATTCGCTCCGTGGTGAGCTGAAGTCGGCCAATCAGGTTGATCTTCCCCCTCTTTTGGACCTTGGAGTTTTTTCTGGACACAGACACACTATTTAGAGCTGGAACTAGTGTCATTTTTTTCATTTTTTTTTATCCCCCTTTCTCCCCAATTTTCGTGGTATCCAATCGCTAGTAATTACTATCTTGCCTCATCGCTACAACTCCCGTACGGGCTCGGGAGAGACGAAGGTCGAAAGCCATGCGTCCTCCGAAGCACAACCCAACCAAGCCGCACTGCTTCTTAACACAGTGCTTCCTCCAACCCGGAAGCCAGCCGCACCAATGTGTCGGAGGAAACACCGTGCACCTGGCCCCCTTGGTTAGCGCGCACTGCGCCCGGCCCGCCACAGGAGTCGCTGGAGCGCGATGAGACAAGGATATCCCTACCGGCCAAACCCTCCCTAACCCGGACGACGCTAGCCCAATTGTGCGTCGCCCCACGGACCTCCCGGTCGCGGCCGGCTGCGACAGAGCCTGGGCGCGAACCCAGAGACTCTGGTGGCGCAGCTAGCACTGCGATGCAGTGCCCTGAACTAGTGTCATTTTTGTGCCACGTACAAGATACATGACAACCTCTAACTTCAAATTCAACCTGTAAGATAAGTAAAGCCAGCCCAAAGAGTAATCTCTGTGGCGTGGCGGTGGAAAGCCTGGTTGTAAACCCCAGCCTGTCACACATAGATTAGTGAACACTTATATTAGCCACCACTTACATTACAGAACACTTACATTAGTGAGAACTCCTGGTTGACGTAGAAGAGTGTGCCCTCGGCAAAGTCTTTGGGCGAGCCCACCACGGGGTCGTAGAACAACACCTGCCGCTTTAGCTTGGGGAACGCTACCAGGGACTGTAGGAAAAGGAGAGAGAGAAATAGAAAGAGGTAAGGAGGAGAGACTAGTCAGTACACTTAAATGTGTAATAAAAAAATAAAAACAAATTAGCTGTGAGGAGTTTAGGAGGTTGAGACATAGCAGACGTTAACAGTCGATGAAAAATGCTAATAAAAAGTACTAATAGTTATGGTCATATGGAATCTGCAGAGGAGCTTCACGGTGTGTTTGTTGAATATGGGAAAACCTCTAGGTGCCTTAAGCAAAGAATTAGTGTACATAAGAACACCATAAGGCATAATGATGAAAATTACCCTGTTGCCTGCCACTTCAATACCTGTTCACATTGTCTCCTCTTTACATTTTCAGGGTATTGAAAAAGTTGAACCTTCACCCAGAGGAGGGAACATTGAGAAAAAGCCGTACCAAAGGGAACTCTTTTGGATTTATATGCTTGGCACTTCACATCCATCAGGGCTTAATGAGGGTTTAGACATGAGGGTCATGCTCTAATATGTTTCGTTTGAGGCTTCTCCTGGTATTAACACCTGTTAAGTGTTTATGTATTATGTAAACATTTAATTTAAAATGTAAAAAATATATACTAAAACAATAAAATGTCTCCTGGTGTTTGTTTTTGTACACAGGTGTTGCTCATCATGTCTGATTGCATTGAAGCACGTTGCCTATGTGTTGCCTCTGTCATTGTGTTTGTTTCGGCTCTGATGGTTTGACGACCAAAAGCTCAATACACTACATGACCAAAAGTATGTGGACACCTGATTGTCAAACATCTCATTCCAAAATCATGGGCATTAATATGGAGTTGGTCTCCCCCTTGCTGCTAAAAACAGCCTCTACTCTTCTGGGAAGGCTTTCCACCAGATGTTCTTACATTTCTGCGGGGACTTGCTTCCATTCAGCCACAAGAGCATTAGTGAGGTCAGGCACTGATGTTGGGCGATAAGGCCTGGCTCGCAGTCGGCATTCCAATTCATCCCAAAGGTGTTCGATGAGGTTGAGGTCAGGGCTCTGTGCAGGCCAGTCAAGTTCTTCCACGCCGGTCAACAAAACAATTCTGTATGGACCTCGCTTTGTTCACGGGGGCATTGTCATGCTGAAGAAACAGGAAAGGGCCTTCCCCAAACTGTTGCCGCAAAGCTGGAAGCACAGAATCATCTAGAATGTCATTGTATGCTGTAGCATTAAGATTTCCCTTCACCGGATCTAAGGGGTCTAGCCCGAACCATGAAAAACAGCCACAGGCTATAATTCCTCCTCCACCAAACTTTACAGTTGACCCTATGGATTAAGGCAGGTAGCGTTCTCCTTGTATCCACCAAACACAGATTAGTACGTCGGACTGCCAGATGGTGAAGCGTGATTCATCACTCCAGAGAATGCGTATTCACTGCTCCAGAGTCCAATGGTGGCGAGCTTTACGCCACTCTAGCCAACGCTTGGCATTGCGCATGGTGATCTTAGGCTTGTGTACGTGCGGCTGCTCGGTCATGGAAACCCATTTCATGAAGCTCCCGACGAGGATAGACGATATGCGCTTCAGCACTCTGCGGTCCCGTTCTGTGAGCTTGTGTGGCCTACCACTTTGCGGCTGAGCTTTTGTTGCTCCTACACGTTTCCACTTCACAATAACAGCACTTACACTTGACCGGGTAGCTCTAGCAGGGCAAAAGGGGTGTGGCAGAAATAGCCAAATCCACTAATTTGAAGGGGTGTCCACATTACTTTGTGTATATAGAGTACATTTTAAATTGTGCATTGATCCTGAGTGTGCGGAGATTCCTTTTTACTTTAGTGTTTGTTGCATATCAAATTAATAAAACGCTGTGGTTAGCAGAAGTTTTTTTTCTAGTAACTTTCCCAGGTTTTCCACCAAACCTAGTTGGAAGATTGCAGGAATCAAGCAGGAATATGCAACAAATATGGAATTCCTTCAACTAATATTTCGTGGAAACATGGTAATTTTGGGAATGTTAGAGGAATCTTCCATCCTTAATCCTTGCGATAGCTAACCCTTTGACCTCTATCTATCCATTGACACCGTGCCTTACCCATAGGGTGCGTCGGAGCTCAGCGTCAGGCAGCTCCGTGGCCAGCTTGAGGTTCTCAAAGCTGATCCTCTCCCGGGGCCTCTGGTTCCAGGCAAACAGCACGGCCAGCTGGAAAGTGGTCACCTCTAGGTCGTACTGTCCCACCTCGTTCTTAAAGGTGATCTGGATAGAATTACACAGAGAACATAGAATGAATTATAGGATCTCTAGGGTCTGGACAGAGAGGAGGGTGCCTGCTACATGCTCTACACTCACAATGCCATTGGACATGAGGTGGTGCCAGTGCAGTTTCCTGCCGCTGTGGTTCTTCTTGTAGAAGTCCTCCACCTCGGGGATCAGATCCTCCAGCTCAGTGGGCAGTGACACAAACACCTTCTCTGAGCTTCGAGACCACGCCCCGGCATTCAGGATCTTGATGTTGACAGAGTCCGCTGCACAAGAGGGGAAGGAAGGGGGAGAAAGGAAATACACCCGAGTTCAAATCCATTATGTCTAATATATACACCATAGAGATACATAATATACTAGTATAACTACTTATTAATTGTTCTAGAAACAATATATTTGTTTCTAGAATGACCGATTCCCTGACTAAGATGGCCGTCATTTTTTGGCAAGTTGCTAAAAAGCGTATGTCCATTCTAGTTTCCTGTTTCATTCTATAATATACACTTTCAAGTACTTGAGCTGTGCTTTTTTCTGGTACAACGGAGTCAGTGGAATAGTCCTAAAAGTGCAAACTCAAAGCAGAATCCCAAACAGGACTGTATCAATAGCATTTGTATTACTTTTCACTAGGTCTAATCCAGCCACCTACACCAAACACCCAAACGTACAGGTACACGGGTTCGATTCCAGCTAGGGCCAGCAATACGAACATTTATGCATTCACCGTTGTAAGTTGTTTTGGATAAAAGTGTCTGCTAAATGGCATATATATTATATTAGGTAAATACAGCTACCTGGTTTACCTGATAGGGCCAGCTTGTTGTGTTTGTGACACTCTTTGAAGTTCTGGTTGAGATCCTCGGACACCTTGATGTCCTGGAACATCCGGGCCAGCTTATTCACGTAGTCTGCGGGCATGCCTACCTCCTGTAAGCAAGGTTAGAGGTAATTGGAGAAGTGGTGTAATTGTAGCTAGTCAATCATACAGACACGCACAGGTCATACCCTTAGCCACTCCACCATGTTCTCCTCGATTTCGCTGTCGGCGGAGATGTCCAGGATGAGGCGTCGCGTCAGATGGGCTTTGTGGTAGCGCATGAACACGTCTTTGTTCTGCACGTACTTCAACACCAGCAACTGCAGGATAACACACACACAGAACACCACTGTGCAATCAGGGTATTTATTACTGCACACCGTAGCAAAATGTTTTGCAACGGAAAACAAGTGTTTTTTATTGGACAAGTTTAAGTAGTCCCTCCCTGTTTCAGTCCATTTTCTTCTGTTTGGGGTCTAATGAACACGACCCAGCTAAGATTGTCCCTTCCAAAGAACAAACGTTTAAGTGTTTGCAGCTCTGAAAAAAAGCGGATAGGCGAAGCAACATGATAGACGCTCTTCTCAACCTAAGGCCACATATACACTCTGATTTTGTGTCCGAAAATGGAGACAAATGTTTTTTTAATGGGAGTCATCTGTTGCTGCATGAATGACAAGGGATGTTTGTCTGACAAAAAAAACAGTCAGTTTTTTCACAGATAAACTCACCTGAAAAATTGTTGACTTGAGATGTACTTTTGACAAACAAAAACAGACAATGATGTACGTCATAAAGCGCCTTCGGAAAGTATTCAGACCCCTTGACATGTTCCACATTTTGTTACATTACAGCCTTATTCTAAAAAGTGATTTGGAAAGGCACACACCTGTCTATATAAAAAGGTCCCACAGTTGACAGTGCATGTCAGAGCAAAAACCAAGCCATGAGGTTGAAGGAATTGTCCGTAGAGCTCCGAGACAGGATTGTTTCAAGGCGCTGATCTGCCAAAGGGCACCTAAAGACTCTCACACCATGAGAAACAAGATTCTCTGGTCTGATGAAACCAAGATTGAATTCTTTGGCCTGAATGCCAAGCGTCACGTCTGGAAGAAACCTGGCACCATCCCTACGGTGAAGCATGGTGGTGGCAGCATCATGCTGTGGGGATGTTTTTCAGCGGCAGGGAATGGGAGACTGCCTAGATCCTGACTAAAGATGAACGGAGCAAAGTACAGAGAGATACTTGATGAAGTCCTGAGCGCTCTGGAGCAGGTTCTCAGACTGGGCCGAAAGTTGGGCCAAAAATGTCTACAAAACAGTTTTTTCTTTGTCATTAAGGGGTATTGTGTGTAGATTGATGAGGGGGGGAATGATTTCGTACATTCTAGAATAAGGCTGTAACGTAACAAAATGTTAAGGGGTCTGAATACTTTCCGAAGGAAGTGTGCATGCATCTGAGTGTTGCTGTAGCCATATGGAAAGCTTGCATATCATTACACACACTCCTCCCATCCACGTACCACTTCCTTGAGCTTGGCCTCGATCTCCTCGGAGGTGAGTTTCTTGCTGAGCGGGGTTTTCCTCAGCAGCATGTCACAGTAGTTGGCCAGCAGTTCTGGACACTTTGACTCCGGCTGGGTCTTTAGACCCACCCTGACAGACAGACAGCACAGAGGAAGTAGAGCAGTGTTGTAAACACACACGTCCACTCATTAACTAATGAAGCAATTAGCAGTTCAGGAGTATTTTTTTTTTTTCAGTTGTGAAAAAACTAAAAGATCACCCAACCGTAGTTTTATCAAGTGCAACGTCACTAAAACTGTGGGAGCATTCAACTGTATGCAGGAATCCATCTTTAATTCAGTGAAGAAATGAAGGCATACAATAGGACACAGAGCGTCTCTTACCCTTTCTGCTTCAGCGGTAGTTCTAATTTAAAAATGGTAGCGTCGTTCACAACTGCTTTGTAAGCCTGAAGAAAAAAAGCATTGGTTAGGTTATGCAGTGACAACCAAGTGCATATACTGTGCATATATTAACTGACAGCGTTGTGTCAATGTTTGACAAACGTTGAAGGAACATTGGACTTCATTGGTAATGTTGTGCTGACCTTGTCCCTGGCTGTGAGGAAGCGAGGGTCATCCTGAAAGGCATCCTTCACCAGTTTACTGAAGCGGTTGAACAGGGTGAGGAGCTGCTCCACGTATTTCTCAGAGTCCTACACACACACACATTATATATATATCTATATTTTTAAAATCAGTGGAATGTTTCTTTCAGTAAATACAATACAAAAGTCATACAGAGAAGGGCAAAGATTACAAAATATAATTACAAAAAAATATCCTAAAGACCAATGTATCAAAATAAAATACTTTTGAAGTACCCCCTTAACTTTGACATGTGGTTGTTTATCTACTTTAGTTAAATGTACTGACTAAGTCGCTCTGGATGCTAAATGACCAAAATGTGAATGTAAAAATGAACACTTGCAAAGCATGCTAGGTATTATTCTATTGAGCTCTACCCCCAAACAAGACCTTATTTGAAGAAAAAATGGAATGACTGTAGAGATGGGCAACGATAGACCAAAATGTATCTTGTTATAAAATACCCTAAAGAATGTAGGAAAATAAAATACTGTTGTCAAAATACATTTTTATATATAAATATATATTTTCAAAATACATTTCAAGTAGCCAAAAAAACTAAATAAAGCCATAGACAAACCTGTGCAGTTGCAAATCAAACCAATACATGTGAATTCTTAACTTTTTGCAATTTCAACTAATTTTTTAGGAAATGGACCCTATATAATTTTCTATCAGGACTGTTGAAAAGAACAACTTCCTAATATTGAGTTGTCGCCATGTACATTGGACTGTAGTTCAGGCCAGTGACATACAAATGACATAATACTCAAAAGTAATTGATATACGCATTTCAAATAAGTGCAACGAAAATACTGCCCATTTGCCTTCGGAAAGTATTCAGACCCCTTGACTTTTTCCACATTTTGTTACGTTACAGCCTAATTTTAAATGGATGAAATAAAAAAATCCTCAGCAATCTACACACAATAACCCATAACGACAAAGCAAAAACAAGTTTAGACATTTCTGCAAAAAAAACTAAAACATTTAAAATAAGTATTCAGACACTTTGCTATGAGATACGAAATTGAGCTCAAGTGCATCCTGTTTCCATTGATCATCCTTGAGATGTTTCTACAATTTGATTGGAGTCCACCTGTGGTAAATTAAATTCATTGGACATAATTTGGAAAGGCACACAACTGTCTATATAAAAAGGTCCCTTAGATGACAGTGCATGTCAGAGCAAAAACCAAGCCATGAGGTCGAAGGAATTGTCCTTAGAGCTCCGAGAAAGGATTGTGTCAAGGAGCTGATCTGGGGAAGGGTACCAAAAATTCTGCAGCATTTAAGGTCCGCAAGAACACAGCGGTCTCCATCATTCTTAAATGGAATAAGTTTGGAACCACCAAGACTCTTCCTAGAGCTGGCTCCCCAGCCAAACTGAGAAATGGGGGACAAGGGACTTGGTCAGGAGGGTGAACAAGAATCCGATGGTCACTCTGACAAAGCATGAGAGTTTTTCTGTGGAGATGGGAGAATCTTCCAGAAGTACAACCATCTCTGCCTTTATGGTAGTGGCCAGATGGAAGCCACTCCTCAGTAAAAGGCACATGACAGCCCGCTTGGAGTTTGCACCTAAAGACTCTCACACCATGAGAAACAAGATTCTCTGGTCTGATGAAACCAATATTGAACTCTTTGGCCTGAATGCCAAGTGTCACATCTGGAGGAAACCTGGCACCGTCCCAACGGTGAAGCATGGTAGTGGCAGCATCGTGCTGTGGGGATGTTTTTCAGCAGCAGGGACTGGGAGACTAGTCAGGATCAAGGCAAAGATGAACGGAGCAAAGTACAGAGATCATTCATAAAAACCTTCTCCAGAGCGCTTAGGACCTCAGACTGGGGCTTAAAGTTCACCTTCCAACAGGAATGTCCTTGAGTGAACCAGTCAGAGCCCGGACTTGAACCAAATAGAACATCTCTGGAGAGACCTGAAAATAGCTGTGCAGCAATGCTCCCCAACCTGACAGAGCTTGAGAGAATCTGCAGCGAAGAATGGGAGGAACTCCCCAAATACAGGTGTACCAAGCTTATAGCGTCATACCCAAGAAGACGAGGCTGTAATCGCTGCCAAATGTGCTTCAACAAAGTACTGAGGAAAGGGTCAGAACACTTATGTAAATCTGAGATATATATATATATACACACACAGTTGAAGTCAGAAGTTTACATACACTTAGGTTGGAGTCATTAAAACTCTTTTCAACCACTCCACACATTTCTTGTTAACAAACTATAGTTTTGGCAAGTCGGTTAGGACACAAGTAATTTTTCCAACAATTGTTTACAGACAGATTATTTCACAGTATCACAATTCCAGTGGGTCAGAAGTTTACATACACTAAGTTGACTGTGCCCTTAAACAGCTTGGAAAATTCCAGAAAATTTCATGGCTTTAGAAGCTCCTAATAGGCTTATTGACATAATTTGAGTCAATTGGAGGTGTATCTGTGGATGTATTTCAAGGCCTACCTTCAAACTCAGTGCCTCTTTGCTTGACATCATGGGGACATCATGGGAAAATCTAAAGAAATCAGCCAAGACCTTAGAAAAAGATCGTAGACCTCCACAAGTCTGGTTCATCATTGGGAGCAATATCCAAACGCCTGAAGGTACCACGTTCATATGTACAAACAATAGTACGCAAGTATAAACACCATGGGACCACGCAGCCATCATACCGCTCAGGAAGGAGACGTGTTCTGTCTCTTAGAGATGAACGTACTTTGGTGCAAAAAGTGCAAATCAATCCCAAAACAGCAAAGGACCCTGTGAAGATGCTGGAGGAAACGGGTAAAAAAGTATCTATATCCACAGTAAAACAAGTCCTGTATTGACACAACCTGAAAGGCCGCTCAGCAAGGAAGAAGCCACTGCTCCAAAACCACCATCAAGAAGGCAGACTACGGTTTGCAACTGCAAATGGGGACAAAGATCGTACTTTTAGGAGAAATGTCCTCTGGTCTGATGAAACAAAAATAGAACTGTTTGGCCATAATGACCATCGTTATGTTTGGAGGAAAATGGGGGAGGCTTGCAAGCCGAAGAACGCCATCCCAACCGTGAAGCATGTCAGGAGTAATGGGCCAAAATTCACCCAACTTATTGTGGGAAGCTTCTGGAAGGCTACCCAAAACATTTGACCCAAGTTAAACAATTAAAAAGCCAATGCTACCAACTACTAATTGAGTGTATGTAAATGTTTGACCCACTGGGAATGTGATGAAAGAAATAAAAATCACTCACTTTTATTATTCTGACATTTCACATTCTTAAAATAAAGTGGTGATCCTAACTGACGTAAAACAGGGGAATTTTACTAGGATTAAATCTCAGGAATTGTGAAAAACTGAGTTGAAATGTATTTGGCTAAGGTGTATGTAAACTTCCAACATTAATTGTGCGTGTATGAATGTATGTATGTATGTATGTAGTATAGTATAATATATTATATATATAATATATATATAATAAATATATATATATATAATATATATATATATATTAAACAGGTCGACCGATTAATCGGAATGGCCGATTTCAGGTTCATAATCGGAAATCGGTATTTTTTGGGCGCCGATTTGCTGATTAATTTTTTTATTTTAATTACACCCTTTATTTAACTAGGCAAGTCAGTTAAGAACACATTCTTATTTTCAATGACGGCCTAGGAACAGATTTTTAATCTTGTCAGCTCGGGGGATCCAATCTTGCAACCTACAGTTAACTAGTCCAATGCTCTAACACCTGATTACATTGCACTCCACGAGGAGCCTGCCTGTTAGCGAATGCAGTAAGCTAAGGAAGTTGCTAGCTAGCATTAAACTTATCTTTATAAAAAACAATCAATCAATGACTGTCATTGCTCCAATGTGTACTTAACCATAAACATCAATGCATTTCTTAAAATCAATACACAAGTATATATTTTTAAACCTGCATATTTAGCTAAAAGAAATCCAGTTAGCAGGCAATATTAACCAGGTGAAATTGTGTCATTTCTCTTGCGTTCATTGCACGCAGAGTCAGGGTATATGCAACAGTTTGGGCCGCCTGCTCTTTGCGAACTAATTTGCCAGAATTTTACGTAATTATGACAACATTGAAGGTTGTGCAATGTAACAGGAATATTTAGACTCAGGGTGCCACCCGTTAGATAAAATACGGAACGGAATAAACGTTTTGTTTTCGAGGGATAGTTTCCGGATTAGTCAAAGGTATATGGTTTAGAGAGAAATAGTCGACGCGTTATAATTCCTGTAATAACTTGCGGCTGAATTTGAAAGCGGTTCCTTCGTTATTTTACCGTTCATGTCTTCCATAGAGAATGTCTTGATCTACTTCAAATAAGGTCTGTGTTTCGTGCAGGCTTAAACCGCCTCGACGTTTTGATACCGTGTTAAATTCTCACTAGGATAAGGTAACGTTTGTCAACATATTTTCATAAATCCACTCTACAATTTTTTATCTTTGCTTTATTTAGCCAATATTGATCAGAGTTACCTCAAATCAAATCAAATTTTATTTGTCACATACACATGGTTAGCAAGATGTTAATGCGAGTGTAGCGAAATGCTTGTGCTTCTAGTTCCGACAATGCAGTAATAACAAACAAGTAACCTAACCTAACAATTCCACAACTACTACCTTATACACACAAGTGTAAAGGGATAAAGAATATGTACATAAAGATATATGAATGAGTGATGGTACAGAACGGCATAGGCACCTTGTCCTGTGTTTCAGAGGACGCATGGCTTCTCGACCTTCGTCCTCTCCGAGCCCGTACGGGAGTTGTAGCGATGAGACAAGGTAGTAATTACTAGCAATTGGATACCACGAAAATTGGGAGAAAAAGGGGTTACATTTATTTTTAAAAATAAAAAAGGTGTCATGGGATTATGACTCGCACTTTGGTTGTCAATTCTTACCATGCCATTATTAAAATAGGATTCCTGCCTATAGAAATGACAGTTTTTGTTTTCAACATTCATCACAGGTAACTTAAACTCTTTTATTCAAACAGTTGAGAGTATTTGTCTCCTAAAGCAGACTCTTCAGTATCATTGTCACTTCAGAGCTGTGTGCGTATTTATGTATTATATTAGTGCACATTTGTGGCCTGCTGGAGGTCATTTTGCAGGGCACTGGCAGTGCACCTCCTTGCACAAAGGCGGAGGTAGCGGTCCTGCTGGCTGGGTTGTTGCCCTCCTACGGCCTCCTCCACGTCTCCTCATGTACTGGCCTGTCTCCTGGTAGCGCCTCCATGCTCTGGACACTACGCTGACAGACACAGCAAACCTTTTTGCCACAGCTCGCATTGATGTGCCATCCTGGATGAACTGCACTACCTGAGCCACTTGTGTGGGTTGTAGACTCCGTCTCATGCTACCACTAGAGTGAGAGCACCGCCACATTCAAAAGTGACCAAAACATCAGCCAGGAAGCATAGGAACTGAGAAGTGGTCTGTGGTCACCACCTGCAGAATCACTCCTTTTTTGGGGGTGTCTTGCTAATTGCCTATAATTTCCACCTTTTGTCTATTCCATTTGCACAACAGCATGTGAAATTTATTGTCAATCAGTGTTGCTTCCTAAGTGGACAGTTTGATTTCATAGAAGTGTGATTGACTTGGAGTTTACATTGTGTTGTTTAAGTGTTCCCTTTATTTTTTTGAGCAGTGTATATATATATATAATATATATATTATATATATATATATATATATTATATATATAATGTTTATTTTTTAAATAAATCGGCTGATTAATCGGTATCGCCTTTTTTTGTCCTCCAATAATCGGTATCGGTAACGGCATTGAAAAATCATAATCGGTCGACCTCTAATATATATATAAAATATTTTAAATATAAATTAGCAAACATTTCTATTTGGTCATTATGGGGTATTGTGTGTACAGTCGTGGCCAAAAGTTTTGAGAATGACAAATATAAATTTTAACAAAGTCTGCTGCCTCAGTTTGTATGATGGCAAATTGCATATACTCCAGAATGTTATGAAGAGTGATCAGATGAATTGCAATTAACTGCAAAGTCCCTCTTTGCCATGCAAATGAACAGAATCCCCCAAAAACATGTCCACCCCATTTCAGCCCTGCTACAAAAGGACCAGCTGACATGTCAGTGATTCCCTCGTTAACACAGGTGTGCGTGTTGACGAGGACAAGGCTGGAGATCACTCTGTCGTGCTGATTTAGTTCGAATAACAGACTGGAAGCTTCAAAAGGAGGGTGGTGCTTGGAATCATTGTTCTTCCTCTGTCAACCATGGTTACCTGCAAGGAAACACGTGCCATCATCCGTGCTTTGCACAAAAAGGGCTTCACGGGCAAGGATATTGCTGCCAGTAAGATTGCACCTAAATCAACCATTTATCGGATCATCAAGAACTTCAAGGAGAGCGGTTCAATTGTTGTGAAGAAGGCTTCAGGGCGCCCAAGAAAGTGCAGCAAGCGCCAGGACCGTCTCCTAAAGTTGATTTAACTGCGGAATCGGGGCACCACCAGTACAGAGCTTGCTCAGGAATGGCAGCAGGCAGATGTGAGTGCATCTGCACGCACAGTGAGGCGAAGACTTTCGGCGGATGGCCTGGTGTCAAGAAGGGCAGCAAAGAAGCCACTTCTCTCCAGGAAAAACATCAGGGACAGACTGATATTCTGCAAAAGGTACAGGGATTGGACTGCTGAGGACTGGGGTAAAGTCATTTTCTCTGATGAATCCCCTTTCTGATTGTTTGGTGCATCCGGAAAAAAGCTTGTCCGGAGAAGACGGTGAGCGCTACCATCAGTCCTGTGTCATGCCAACAGTAAAGCATCCTGAGAKCATTCATGTGTGGGGTTGCTTCTCAGCCAAGGGAGTGGGCTCACTCACAATTTTGCCTAAGAACACAGCCATGAATAAAGAATGGTACCAACACATCCTCCGAGAGCAACTTCTCCCAACCATCCAGGAACAGTTTGGTGACGAACAATGCCTTTTCCAGCATGATGGAGCACCTTGCCATAAGGCAAAAGTGATAACTAAGTGGCTCGGGGAACAAAACATCGATATTTTGGGTCCATGGCCAGGAAACTCCCCAGACCTTAATCCCGTTGAGAATTTGTGGTCAATCCTCAAGAGGCGGGTGGACAAACAAAAACCCACACATTCTGACAAACTCCAAGCATTGAATATGCAAGAATGGGCTGCCATCAGTCAGGATGTGGCCCAGAAGTTAATTGACAACATTCCAGGGCGGATTGCAGAGGTCTTGAAAAAGAAGGGTCAACACCGCAAATATTGACTCTTTGCATCAACTTCATGTAATTGTCAATAAAAGCCTTTGACACTTATGAAATGCTTGTAATTATACTTCAGTAGTCCATAGTAACATCTGACAAAATATCTAAAAGACACTGAAGCAGCAAACTTTGTGGAAATTAATATTTGTGTCATTCACAAAACTTTTGGCCACGACTGTAGATTGATGAGGGGAAAAAACAAAATAATTTTAGAATAAGCCTGTAACGTAACAAAACATGGAAAAGTCAAGGGGTCTGAATAGTTTCCGAAGGCACTATGTATTTTACATTTCTGTTAGTATAACATGTCTGTGTGTGTGAGCATGACCGTATGTGTGTGTATGAGCATGACCGCATGTGTGTGTGCTTGGGCGTGTGTGTGTGTGTAGCACTCACCGAGGTGATGGTCTCGGCGGAGGCCATCATGTCGGCCAGCCCAGCAGACATGATGTGGTCCTCTAGGTCATTCAGCATGGGTTCGATGCCACTGGGCACCTTGTCCATCAAAGAGAACATGAGGTGGAGCTCTAGGAGGTGGAGAACTACAATCAAACACTGTCCAAAGTAAGCTACAGTCTATAGATTCTATACTGAACAAAAACATAAAGCGCAACATGTAAAGTGTTGGTCCCATGTTTCATGAGCTGAAATAAAAGATACCAGAAATGTTCCATCTGCACAAAAAGCTTATTTCTCTCAAATTGTGTGTACCAATTTGTTTACATCCCTGTTAGTAAACATTTCTCCTTCGCCATGATAATCCATCCACCTGACGTGTGGCATATCAAGAAGCTGATTAAACAGCATGATTATTACACAGGTGCACCTTTTGCTGGGAACAATAATAGGTCACTAAAAAGGTACCGTTTTGTCACAACACAATGCCACAGAGGTCTCAAGTTGAGGGAGCGTGCTATTGGCATGCTGACTGCAGGAATGTCCACCAGAGCTGTTGCCAGAGAATTTAATGTTAGTTCCTCTATCATAAGCCGCCTCCAACGCAGACCACATGTAACCATGCCAGCCCAGGACCTCCACATCAGGCTTCTTCACCTGCGAGACCAGCCACCCATACAGCTGATGAAACTGTGAATTTGCAAATCAAATATTTTCTGTCAGAAAACATCTCAGGGAAGCTCATCTGCATGCTTGTCGTCCTCACTAGGGTCTTGACCTGACTGCAGTTTGGCGTTGTAACCGACTTCAGTGGGCAAATGCTCACCTTCGATGGCCACTGGCAGGCTGGAGAAGTGTGCTCATGATGGATGAATCTCAGGTTCAATTATGCTGGGCAGATGGCAGACAGCGTGTATGGTGTTGTGTGGGCGAGTGCTGTGCTGACGCCAACGTTGTGAACAGAGTACCCCACGGTGGCGGTGGGGTTATGGTATGGACAGGCATAAGGTACGGACAATGAACATAATTGCATTTTACCGACGGCAATTTGAATGCACAGAGGTACGGTGACAAGATCCTGAGGCCCATTGTCGTGCCATTCATCCGCTGCCATCACCTCATGTTTCAGCATGATAATGTACGGCCCCATGTAGCAAGGATCTGCACACAATTCCTGGAAGGTGAAAATGTCCCAGTTCTTCCATGGTCTGCATATTCACCAGACATGTCAACCATTGAGCTTTGGGATGCTCTGGATCGACGTGCACAACTGTGTTCGAGTTCCCACCAATATCCAGCAACTTCGCACAGGCATTGAAGAGGAGTGGGACAACATTCCACAGGCTACAATGAACAGCCTGATCAACTCTATCCAAAGGAGATGTTTCGCACTGCATGAGGCAAATGGTGGTCACACCAGATACTGACTGGTTTTCTGATCCACGCCCCTACCTTTGTTTATTTCTAAGGTATCTGTGGCCAACAGATGCATATCGGTGAAATCCATAGATTTCACCGGGCCTAATGGCCTAATGGATTTATGACAATTGACTGACTTCCTTATATGAACTGTACCTCAGTAAAATCTTTGAACAAAAATATAAATGCAACAATTTCAGTCTTGTTTTCTACTTCTAGATTATAGTAAATATATAGAACAAGGGGTATGCAGCAGAGCTTGGGGCCCGTATTTAAATACATCCTTAGGGGTTGGTTTCCGTTCAATTGATTGAGTCTCCATTGAACATGCTTTTTAGTTAAGGACAAGGCTTAATCTGTATCCTGGAAATCAGCTGTAGAAGTTCTATACATCACAGTGGTGGTATACTGCCAGGGTTAGAAAGCTGCCTCCAGATTTTACTGCTAAACTTCAGAAACTGAGATGTTCTACAAAGACACATTGGTTAATACTGACACACACGTAGGTAGACTATTGGTTAAAACTATCAGGACACACACACAGTACAATGTGGGTTTGTGGTCAGACACTGATGTTTGGGGGGTAATGTTGACAACATGTTGACTGACACACAGAATGGGCAAAGACAGAGGTTGACTGGTTGATGTGGACAAACTGAAATAGAAAGTGAAGTGGAAGACTGCAAGGTAATTTCCTGGTTTGCAAACCTGAGCTGGCCGAGCCTTTGGTGCCAGGAGCACTCCGGCCGTACTCACTCTCTGTCTCGTTTTGCTTGATCATGCCTGGACACTCGGCCAAGATGGTCTCCTTAAAGGACGTCACCAGGGCGTTCACGCAACACTCCATCAGCTGAGGAGGAAAACCAACAGAAAAACCATGGTCGCTCATATCACCAATAAAAAAATAGAATTGATTTATAAATAACTTTTTATATCAGCATTTGTCACAAAGTGGTTTAACATAAGGAATTATTACACTGCCATTTTTAAAGCCATGCCCTCCTTTGATCTTGACATTTCCTAAATAAGTCTATAACACTGTCATTGTTAGAATCTTAACATTACAAACAGAATTATACGTTAGGAAGGAATGTCACTTTAATGGTTGACCCCGCCCCCCCGACAGTAGGGCCTGCTCCCGACAGTAGGGCCTGCTCCCGACAGTAGGGCCTGCTCCAGACAGTAGGGCCTGCTCCCGACAGTAGGGCCTGCTCCCGACAGTAGGGCCTGCTCCCGACAGTAGAGCCTGCTCCCGACAGTAGGGCCTGCTCCCGACAGTAGGGCCTGCTCCCGACAGTAGGGCCTGCTCCCGACAGTAGGGCCTGCTCCCGACAGTAGGGCCTGCTCCCGACAGTTGAAGGTGCGGTGCCCAGTTGACAATCACCCCGACAATTGCCTAGAAACTGAACCTAAACTATACCAAAACTAATTGAACACCTATAACAGATGAAATAAATGAAGTAAAGTATGATGGAGGAGAAAGGGTGAGTTGATGAGCGAGGGGAAGCGAACAATGTATAATTATCTAATCCCCAATTGTGAATGAAGAACAGAGCGGGCCAATCTATTGTACTGGTATATTCTAATTCTAATTATGTACCCTTTATCAGTCCACCGAATCCAAGCAGTCTCATCAGTCTACTCTGGCCTACTTGGAGAACATTGTGAGAAAGTGCGTAATTTACGAATGGATGCACATACTGCGTTAGTTGCTACAAGATCTGAATGAAAACGACTCATGATGGGGAAGAAATATATGATGACATATCTGATGATTATTCTTCTGATTCTGAGCCTCAACGTGAACCTACACCACCGAGGACTAAGCGCAAAAAGCCCAGAATTGTGCGCACTGAGCAGGTGCCCGCGCAACCACCAACTGAAAACGGTGAGACAGGAGAGAGGAAGGGACGGCACCATTTGGATAGAACAAGCCGGTGACATTGCTACGGGCCGATTATCAGCACAAAATGTCATCACAGAAAGCAGACCCTACATCTCAAGCAAAAAACATCAGCAACACACTCGCCAGCTTTCATTGTTTATGTGACGTGGACATGCTCCAACTGACGCCATTGCATGAAGACACACACCATGTAAGCACGAGCTGACAATAATTGAGTATTTTCAACTGCTGTCCTCTCGACAAATTCATTTGAATGCCATTATTGCGTTTGTGGTGATTTTCACTATTTATGAAGCACACTTGGCGCTTATGGTAATGTTGAGGCTACTGATGTTTTCATAATTTGACCATGCGCCTTGGTGGTTGGGGTATTTTTTTGTTATAAAAGCAGTAAAAACTGTAGAAACAGAAACAGTGAAATTGTTACAGTAGCACCTCCGTTTCAAAAGTTTTGTGTTCTAATGAACATGGCCCTGCTCTGAACACGAGGGCTCCCCTGCTTTATATACAGACCATTCTACAGCCCATAGTAGTCACACAGAAGTGGTGGCGATATAGAATACTCACTGCTTGTACAGAGTTACATTCCCGTCTCGTCTCCAAGTAGCGCAGCGCCCGTTTCTCCTCCTCTCTCAACTTGGCGTCTGCCTGTTAGAACACACATGTTGGTTTCACCTCAGATGGATAGCCTAGCTTACAGACAAACAGTCTAGGCCCTGGGGCAAGTTGCTGAGAAATAGGGCTGTAACCCCACATTTTCAGGTTTTCCAGACATCTCAGTAGAAGGATTCCCACATTTCCTGCTTATTCTGACATCTGGAAAACCTAGGATTTTGGGAATGGTACCAGAATTTTACAGCCTACTGAGAAATCACAAAGAACATGCTGAAACAGTACTTGTCTCATACAGATCGTTTTCGATTTCTTTCGACCGCTGTCATCACTGAATTCCAAATCAAACCGTAGATCTGAAAGGAGTAGATAGGTTTAAACAGTGTGGTCATTGCTTCAAATTGCCTTCCAATTGGCTGTTTGGGATTTGCGCCATATGGCTTACATCTATGCAATCGTTTCAAATCTACATGAGCACCTGAGGAGTATGGACTAGGCTCGTCCATTTGGAATTCAAATTATAACTTATCGTGTGATTATGCTGACAGAGGAGAGCGGTTGTCACGGAGACAGAGGGTCCTGCAAAATTTCATTAACTTTACAAAAACTCCCAAGTTTTCCAAAAATTCAGGAATCCTCCAACCAGTTCTGGAAAATCTGGGAATTTTCAAAACGTTATAGGAATTGTACAACCCTAATCCTGGTAATACTCACGTATTTCATATAGTTCTGGACTCCGTTCTGCTGCAGGTAGGAGGGGGCCTGTGTTCTGTAGAACCTCTCGGTGGAGTCCATGTAGGCCTTCTCAAAGTTCTCTCTGTAAATCTGCAACTTGTCATCCGTGTTTGAACACAGGTTCACTGCAGAGGGAAGACAGGGAGGTCCCCAGGGGCCAAGTTTATTAGCACGCAACGTTTTGCAATAGTAAACAAAAATGTGCATTTCTTATTGGATGAGTCGAATTAGTCCCTTCTGGTTTCAGAACGTTTTCTTCCATTTGGTGTGTTATGAACACTACCCAGGAGGATTATAGATATCTTTGTGGAGGGAGGTTAAGAGTTCATTTAGCTCGTTCACACCACATTGCTAAAACCTAACTTGTAGTAGCTCACATTTTCACGTACATCCCACATCAATGTCATTGGGGGCTTTACACCAATATCGACATGAAATATCTATCCAATTTGGCAAATCATCTGTTGGTATTGTATACATACACCACAGTCGTGTTCATTAGGCACCTTTCTATCCCAGCTAAAGGAGACAGTATTGTTTTGCTCACCATAAGATTCCCTGACACCAATGACCAGCTGAGAGTCGAAGGCCTCCCCCAGGCGCTCGGCGTGCACCAGCTTCATGGCGCTGTCCTGGAGCCTATTCTTGATGTTGGAGAAGATGGACTCGTTCCACGTGTCCAGCATGAGCTGAGGACACAGAAGATTATTAGAACATGGCTTTATTGTAAAATATATACACTACCGTTCAAAAGTTTGGGGTCAGTTAGAAATGAAGGCTATTCCATGCGAGAAACATAAAACAATTTCAAAGGTTTTACTGAGTTAGTGCATATAAGGAAATCAGTCAATTGAAATAAAATCGCAAGGCCCTAATCTATGGATTTCACATGACTGGGAATACAGATATGCATCGGTTGGTCACAGGTTCCTTTAAAAATAAATAATAATAAGTGTATCAGAAAAACAGTCAGTATTTGGTGTGACCCCCATTTGCCTCATGCAGCACGACACATATCCATATAGAGTTGATCAGGCTGTTGACTGGGGCCTGTGGAATGTTGTCCCACTCCTCTTCAATGGCTGTGTGAAGTTGCTGGATATTGGCGGGAACTGGAATACGCTGTTGTACACGTCAATCCAGAGCATCCCAAACATGCTCAATGGGTGACATGTTTGGTGAGTATGCAGGCCACGGACAAACTGGGACATTTTCAGCTTCCAGGGATTTTGTACAGATCTTTGCAACATGATCATGCTGAATCATGAGGTGATGGCAGCGGATGAACGGCACGACAATGGGCCTCAGGATCTTGTCACGGTATCTCTGCATTAAAATTGCCATCGATAAAATGCAATTGTGTTTGTTGCCCAGTACAGTTGAAACCGGGATTCATCCGTGTGCCAGTGGCTATCAAAGGTGAGCATTTGCCCACTGTTACTAAGTCTGTTACTATGCCGAACTGCAGTCAGGTCAAGACCCTGGTGAGGACGACGAGCACGCAGATAACCTTCAGTGAGACGGTTTCTGACAGTTTGTGTAGAATTTCTTCGGTTGTGAAAACCCATAATTTCATCAGCTGTCCGGGCAGCTGGTCTCAGACATTTCCGCAGGTGAAGAAGCCAGATATAGAGGTCCTGGGCTGGCGTGCTTACACGTGGTCTGTGGTTGGGAGGCCGGTTGGTCGTAATGACAATTTCTCTAAAACGACTTGAGGTGATTAATGGTAGCTTATTGTGCAGTGTGACTAAACTGCACATTTTAGTGTCCTTTTCAAATCAAATCAAATTGTATTGGTCACATACACATATTTAGCAAATGTTATTGCGGATGTAGCGAAATGCTTGTGCTCCTAGATACTACTGTACAGTAGTATCTAACAATTCACAACAATAATACACACAAATCTAAAAGTAAAAGAATGGAATTAAGAAATGTAAATATTAAGTCGAGCAATGTCGGCGTGGCATTGAATAAAATACAGAAGAATAGAATACAGTATATACACATAAGAGATGAGTAAAGCAGTACGTAAACATTATTTGAACATTATTAAAGTGGCCAGTGATTTCAAGTCTATGTATATAGGGCAGCAGCCTCCAAAGGTGCAGGGCTGAGTAACCGGGTGGAAGCTGGCTAGTGATGGCTATTTAACAGTCTGATGGCCTTGAGATAGAAGCAGTTGTTTTCTTCTCGGTCCCAGCTTTGATGCACCTGTACTGACCTCGCCTTCTGATGATAGCAGGGTTAACAGGCCGTGGCTCGGATGGTTGATGTCCTTGATGATCTTTATGGCCTTCCTGTGACATTGGCTGTTGTAGGTAGTTTGCCCTCGGTGATTCGTTTGCCAGATCGCACCACCCTCTGGTGAGCCCGGCGGTTGTGGGCGGTGCAGTTGCCGTACCAGGCAGTGCTACAGCCCGACAGGATGCTCTCATCTGTAAAAGTTGTGCATCTGTAAAAGTTTGTGAGGGTTTAGGGCCAAGCCAAATTTCTTGAGCCTCCTGAGGTTGAAACACTGTGTGGGTGGACCATTTCAGTTTGTTGGTGATGTGTACGCCGAGGAACTTGAAGCTTTCCACCTTCTCCACTGCAGTCCCGTCGATGTGAAGAGGGGCGTGCTCCACCTGCTGTTTCCTGAAGTCCACTATCAACTCCTTTGTTTTGTTCTTACATAGCTATTCCTCTTGTCCAGATGTGATAGGGCAGTGTGCAGAGCGATGGCATCGTTTGTGGATATATTGGGGCAGAAAGCAAATTGAAGTGGGTCTAGGGTGTCAGGTAAGTTAGGGTGTCAGGTAAGTTAGATGTGATATGATCCTTAACTAGCCCCTCAAAGCACTTCATGATGACAGAAGTGAGTGCTATGAGGCGATGGTAACTTAACTAAATTACTTCTGTTTTCTTGGTTACATTTGAAGCAAGTGGGGACAGCAGACTGGAATAGGGAGAGTTTGAATATGTCCGTAAACACTCCAGCCAGCTGGTCTGTGCATGCTCTGAGGATGCGGCTAGAGATGCCGTCTGGGCCGGGAGCCTTGCGAGGTTTAACACGCTTAAATGTCTTACTCACGTCGGCCACAGAGAAGGAGCGTCGGTGGCACTGTGTTATCCTTAAAGCGGGTGAAGGTGTTTAGCTTATCCGGAAGCAAGACGTGACTAGATTGTTTCCGTGATTGTTTCTAGACCCTGCCACATACGTCTCGTGTCTGTGCTAGAGGTCGACCGAATATGATTTTTCAACGCCGATACCGATTATTGGAGGACCAAAAAAGCCGATACCCATTAAATCGGCCGATTTAAAAAAATGTATTTGTAATAATGACAATTACAACAATACTGAATGAACACTTKTTTTAACTTAATATAATACATCAATAAAATCAATTTAGCCTCAAATAAATAATGAAACATGTTCAATTTGGTTTAAATAATGCAAAAACAAAGTGTTGGGGAAGAAAGTAAAAGGGCAATATGTGCCATGTAAGAAAGCTAACGTTTAAGTTCCTTGCTCAGAACATGAGAACATATGAAAGCTGGTGGTTCCTTTTAACATGAGTCTTCAATATTCCCAGGTAAGAAGTTTTAGGTTGTAGTTATTATAGGACTCTTTCTCTCTATACGATTAGTATTTCATATACCTTAGACTATTGGATGTTCTTATAGGCACTTTAGTATTGCCAGTGTAACAGTAAAGCTTCCGTCCCTCTCCTCGCTCCTACCTGGGCTCGAACCAGGAACACATCGACAACAGCCATCCTCGAAGCAGCGTTACCCATGCAGAGCAAGGGGAACAACTACTCCAAGTCTCAGAGCGAGTGACGTGTGAAACGCTATTAGCACGCACCCCGCTAACTAGCTAGCCATTTCACATCGGTTACACCAGCCTAATCTCGGGAGTTGATAGGCTTGAAGTCATAAACAGCGCAATGCTTGAAACACAGCGACGAGCTGCTGGCAAAAAGCACGAAAGTGCTGTTTGAATGAATGCTTATGAGCCTGCTGGTGCCTACCATCGCTCAGTCAGACTGCTCTATCAAATCATAGACTTGATTATAACATAATAACACACAGAAATATGAGCCTTAATATGGTCGAATCCGGAAACTATCATCTCGAAAACAAAACGTTTATTCTTTCAGTGAAATACGGAACCGTTCCGTATTTCATCTAACGGGTGGCATCCACAAGTCTAAATATTCCTGTTGCATTGCACAACCTTCAATGTTATGTCATAATTACGTAAAATTCTGGCAAATTAGTTCACAACGAGCCAGGCGGCCAAAACTGTTGCATATACCCTGACTCTGCGTGCAATGAACGCAAGAGAAGTGACACAATTTCACCTGGTTAATATTGCCTGGTAACCTGGATTTCTTTTAGCTAAATATGCAAGTTTAAAAATATATACTTCTGTGTATTGATTTTAAGAAAGGCATTGATGTTTATGGTTAGGTAGTCGTGCAACGATTGTGCTTTTTTCGCAAATGCGCTTTTGTTAAATCATCCCCCGTTTGGCGAAGTTGGCTGTCTTTGTTAGGAAGAAATAGTCTTCCTAACAGTGTGGCTCAGTTGGTAGAGCATGGCGCTTGCAACGCCAGGGCTGTGGGTTCATTCCCCACGGGGGGACCAGGATGAATATGTATGAACTTTCCAATTTGTAAGTCGCTCTGGATAAGAGCGTCTGCTAAATGACTTAAATGTAAATGTAGTCTTCACACAGTTCGCAACGTGCCAGGCGGCCCAAACTGCTGCATATACCCTGACTCTGTTGCAAGAGAAGTGACACAATTTTCCTAGTTAAAAGAAATTCATGTTAGCAGGCAATATTAACTAAATATGCAGGTTTAAAAAATATATACTTGTGTATTGATTTTAAGAAAGGCATTGATGTTTATGGTTAGGTACACGTTGGAGCAACGACAGTCCTGTTTCGCGAATGCGCACCGCATCGATTATATGCAACGCAGGACACGCTAGATAAACTGGTAATATCATCAACCATGTGTAGTTAACTAGTGATTATGATTGATTGATTTGATTTTATAAGATAAGTTTAATGCTAGCTAGAAACTTACCTTGGCTTCTTACTGCATTCGCGTAACAGGCAGGCTCCTCGTGGAGTGCAATGTAAAGCAGGTGGTTAGAGCGTTGGACTAGTTAACTGTAAGGTTGCAAGATTGAATCCCCGAGCTGACAAGGTAAAAATCTGTCATTCTGCCCCTGAACAAGGCAGTTAACCCACCGTTCCTAGGCCGTCATTGAAAATAAGAATGTGTTCTTAACTGACTTGCCAAGTTAAATAAAGGTGTAAAAAAATACCGATTTCCGATTGTTATGAAAACTTGAAATCGCCCCTAATTAATCGGCCATTCCAATGAATCGGTCGACCTCTAGTCTGTGCCATTGAATAGTAACTCCACTTTGTCTCTGTACTGATGTTTTGCCTGTTTGATTGCCTTATGGAGGGAATAACTACACTGTTTGTATTCGGCCATATTCCCAGTCACTTTGTCATGGTTAAATGCGGTGATTCGCACTCAGTTTCGCGCAAATGCTGCCATCTATCCACGGTTTCTGGTTTATGTAGGTTTTAATAGTCACAGTGGGTACAACATCTCCTATACACTTCCTGATGAACTCTGTCACCGTATCCGTGTATTTGATGTTATTCTCAGAGGCTACCCAGAACGTATCCCAGTCGCATGATCAAAACAATCTTGGCATTTTGAAAAGTTGAAAAGCAGTGATTCAATGTTTTACTAGCGCGAGCACTACAGTCAATGTGGTGTTAGAACTTCGGTAGCGTTTCCTCAAATTTGCTTTGTTATTTGAGGAAAACATTAGCAAAGTTCTACCAACACATTGACTGTAGTACTCGCGCTGGAAAAACCACTGCTATCCAACTTTTCTAAATGTCTACAAGGCCCTTCCCTGCCCTCCCGTCGGCAAATATGATCACAACTCCATTTTGCTTCTCCCATCACGACTCAATCAGCTTCTTGATATGCCACACCTGTCAGGTGGATGGATTATCTTGGTAAAGGAGAAATGCTCAGTAACAGGGATGTAAACCAATTTGTGCTCAACATTTGAGAGAAATACGCTTTTGTGTATGGAAAATATCTGGGATATTTTATTTCAGCTCATGAAACCAACACTTTACATGTTGCATTTATATTTTTATTTTATCTAGTGCCTTGCTCAAGGGCACAATGACAGGAGATGGCATGGATATCACAACCCTCCGGTAGCCAGCTGACACCCCGACATATTGTCCTTCTCAATCTCAGGACTTGAACCGACAACCCTCCGGATGCTACCTTCTAGGCCCGTTACCTGCCCACAGCCACAAGGTAGCAGAAGGGACAGTGAAATGAGATACATGGATACATGAGCAGGGACAGACTGAATTTACAGGCAGTATAATTTCCTCATGTCAACCAGAAATTCTCTTATATCAATGTAAATACAACCAAATACTTCTGCAGCCCCTCTCAACCCCTCCCTCTCTCCTCACCTTCCGTACGATGCTGTCCTCTACGTTAGACTTCTTGTTGCTGCCCTGTTTGCCCATGAGCGTAATCTCCAGCTGGCAGAAGGGTTTGGGCAGGATGTCACACTGTGTGAAGAACTTCCTCCACTCAACGATGTAGGCCTTCAGCAGCGCCGTGTCATCCTGGTGGCTCAACACACGCTGTGGGGGAGAGAGCAGGGCACTTATGGACTTTATGGCATTGGAAAAACTGGGGGTAATAGACAGTCTGCTTGGTTACTCAACATGTTGCAGCGGGAGAGAACAGCTGAGTGCGGTGTTATAGACATTATGATGTTGAAAATATAGGTTCTCAGGTATAGGCTAGTAGAGTGCTTGGTTACGCGGTAGCCGACTGGCACAGATAGCTTGCTTCAAAGCTAGCGTTAAGGTGTTAGCATGCCTCAGTTCGGCTGGCGGCTAGCCGAAGTTGGCTAGGCAAACCGAACAAGTGTGCTCGCATACTCCCTTAAAAGGGAGTATGTCAGTATACACGTCCTCAAAATAGAATGAATCTAAGATAACTTAATAAATCAGTCATTCATTTTGATGTTTTTGCAGAGGATATCTTAGTCACGCAAAATGTACATCTAAATGATGATCTACATGATGTTTGGTATAGTATTTTTCAATGAAAAAATGTGCTTGAAAACGAGTCGTCTCTTGTTCGATGACAAAGACTTTATTGAAGCCTCCCTACTGTTGACCAATCACCGACAAAGGACGTAGCCTTTGGCTCCGAACTTCGGCTTATCACCAGGAAAAATGTGCCCCCGAACAGCCCCCCCAAAAAACTCACCGAAGTCCAAAACTAACAAAAATTTCACAAAATGTTGTCATAATATATGTACAAACTCTACAGAACTGTTTCGGCTGGGAAGCGTGCGGATGCCTTTAGTAGTACTCAGTGAGGGAATAAATGGCACAGTCATTTCAATGCTAGCGAGACTTAGCAGGCCTTAGCAGACAAAGCGTCAATACAGGACTAAGATGGAATCCTACTGCACCGGCTCTGACACTCGTTGGATGTGGCAGGGCTTGCAAACTATTACAGACTACAAAGGGAAAACCAGCCGCGATCTGCCCTGTGAGACAAGCCTACCATACGAGCGAAATGCATTTTATGCTTGCTTCGAGGCAAGCAATACTGAAGCATGCAAGATAGCACCAACTGTTCAAGGACGACTGTGTGATCATGCTCTACGTTGCCGATGTGAGCAAGACCTTTAAACAGGTCAATTCGCATACTGCCCCAACAGATCCACAGAAGACGCAATCTCCATCGCACTCCACACTGCCCTTGCCCACCTGGACAAAAGGAACACCTATGCGAGAATGCTGTTCATTGACAACAGCTCAGCGTTCAACACCATAGTACCCACAAAGCTCATCACTAAGCTAAGGAACCTGGGACTAAACACCTTTTGCAACTGGATCCTGGACTGATCCTCAACACTGGGGCCCCTCAGGGGTGCGTGCTTAGTCCCCTCCTGTACTCCCTGTTCACCCACAACTGCGTGGCCAAACACGACTCCAACACCATCATTAAGTTTGCTGACGACACATCAGTGGTTGACCTGATCACCAACAACGATGAGACAGCCTATAGGGAGGAGGTCCCTAAGGGCTGGGTCAGAGACCTGTCAGAGAGGTCAGAGACCTGGCAGTGTGGTGCCAGGACAACAATCTATTCCGCAATGTGAGCAAGACAAAGGAGCTGATCATGGATTACAGGAAAGGAGGCCCGAACAGGGCCCCATTAACATCGACAGGCCTGTAGTGGAGCGGGTCGAGAGTTTCAAGTTCCGCAGGAGACTGAAAATATTTGGCTTGGGTCCCCAGATCCTCAAAAAGTTTTACAGCAGCACCCTTGAGAGCATCCTGACCGGTTGCATCATCGCCTGGTATGGCAACTGCTCGGCATGCGACCGTAAGGCGCTACAGAGGATAGTGTGTACGGCCCAGTACATCACCGGGGCCAAGCTTTCTGTCTTCCAGGACCTCTATACTAGGCGGTGTCAGAGGAAGGCCCAACATTTTTTCACCCAAGTCATAGACTGTTCTCTCTGCTACCGCACGGCAAGCTGTACTGGAGTGCCAAGTCTAGATCCAAAAGGCTACTTAACAGCTTCTACTCCAAGCCATAAGACTGCAGAACAATTAATCAAATGGCCACCGGACTATTTACATTGAACCCCCCTTTGTTGTATTCGGGCGCATGTGACAAATAAAATGTGATTTGATACATACTGCTTGTGCTTGCTTGATGAAGTCTAGGATGTCCTCTTTCAGGGCCTGGTGAATCTTGGCCGGCCCCTTGTCATCCCATAGGCATACTGCATGGACATCTCTATGGAAACCAAGAGATCAAATGAGGGGATTGGAGGAGATCAATCAATTAATCCATTTGTTAGTCTTTAACAGCTCAGACAGGCGTTAATGTGAAATGCCTGTTAAACAGAATGACAGCCTGTTCTCGAGGTATCAAGTCCAGGCTGTATCACAACCGGCCGTGATTGGGAGTCCCATAGGGCGGCGCACAATTGGCCCAGCATCGTCCGGGTTAGGCTGCCATTGTAACTTAGAATTTGTTCTTAACCGACTTACCTAATTAAATAAAGGTTAAATAAATAAAACGTATTCACTAAGAACCAAACGGAACAGGCCAAAAGAGGGAGGGAATGCCTTGACTTGTCTAATAACACTGGTTTTCAATTTGTGTGCACTAATGAATAAAACCTCAGTATGACAGAGCACATGGACGAGTGGCCATACTCACGAGAAGAGGTCGAACCACTGCTGTTTGGTGACTGACTCTTGGCGGAGCAGCTTGAGGACGATGGGACGCATCAGGTCCCACTTGTCCTCGAACTGGAGGGAGCCTTTGTTCTTGGTGAGAATGAGAAGGGTAGAAGTGTCACCTCTGGCTATAGCAGTTATGACAACATCAGGGGTGAACCTCAATTGTATTTACCTGATTCCTCGCATCCTCTCTCCTTGCTGCCTTCTCAAAATAAAATTTTAGCAGAGGGGAGGAACCCCAGCTCTTCTGCTCCAATGTGATTTGAAAAGGAGACGAGAAGGGAGGACATGGGAAATCATGGATATACAATTGATATTCATCCCAGTGGTTGCTGAATGTTTAGGAACTAGGCAGTGGGCCCATTTGAACATTAGCAGGAACACAACAGCAGTAAACAAGCCTGGTGGTGGTTAATTTCTCCAATATCATAGGACAGGCTGATTGAGGCCCATTAGTAGCAAACAGGCTTGCTTGTGCTGGAGAGTTTCTGACCATAACAACAACCCAGGTGCTTCAATCCTGTAACATCTGTTTTTGTCTATAGCCAGCCAGCTTACCTGTGAGGGAGTGTTACGTGTAGTGATACAATAACAATGCAGTGAGTATACAGACATGACTAGCTATAGGATCGTTCCAATTGATTTCAAGCAACTTTTGGTCGCACCACTTTTGATTTAACTTTCCATACATGTTTGCCCATGGTAGAAGTGGCCAGAAAGTGCCTTACTGGACCTGAATGACAAAACATTCAGGAGATGGTGGTGCTCAAAGTTGACCCATTTTGCATACTCCACCATACCATTACACATCCTTTGTCTTTATCACTGGAAAATAATAATAGTTGAGTTTGATATCATTTAAAAGCTTACAATCAGGGTTTTACGATTTCTTAATGTTCCCCTATGCTGGAACAGGAGCCTGAGTGAAACAGTTTTGGAAGCCCTGGATTAAGGCAGCCCCTCACACCTCTCTGATTCAGAGGGGTTGGGTTAAATGCGGATGACACATTTTGGTTGAATACATTCAGTTGTGCAACTGACTAGGTATCCAGATATCCCTAATGGGAGTTTGAATCTGAGCTTCCTGGGCATTAGAGAGGAGACACGTCATAGGCATAGTCAACGTGGACGTCTCTTGTGGTGCTTTCAAGAAGACTGGGAACTAGGGAAAAAACAAGGTCAAATCAAGACGTCAGTAATCTTCAGAGTTTCCGACTTGGAATTCCGAGTTGGACGACCTTTGAAATGGCTTTTGCACCGTCGGAGTTGTTTTTTTCCGAGTTTCCAGTTGTCTTGAACGCGGCATAAAGTGCAGATACTGGGGCATCTTCTAACCAGCCATCTAACGTTATTGTTATACCGGCTGCCTAACTATTGTTAGCAAGCTAACTTAGTGTGTTTCATGAAAAAGGCAATCGATCGTTGTTGAGGTTAGCTAGCAAATCAGTCAACGACAGTCATGCCAAGTTAAATGATCATGCTTTCTTAGCCAGTTAAGTTAGTTGGCTAGTTAACCAGTTAGCTAACGTGTGTGTACTAGCCACTGCCTGGCACAGCTAGTTAGCACCAGGCTAACGTTATTAACGCCAGTGACTTGGAGGAGTAAATAGGTGTCCTTTCAATGCTTGCAAGACAAACAGGACTTTATATCACCTACCTATATTGCAAGGCCATCTTCAGGCATGGGCGCTTAACAATGTACAGTAATATATCATTGACTATGCAACAAAGACTGATTAAATGTAATCAAAAGTATTGAATTGCGGTGCCTGTTACCTTTAGCAAATTAGACGTCGCCATGTTCCCTGAATTTAGTTCCTCGAACAATCTCGCGAGATTTACAGTGTTGTAGTTGCCAATGGGTTTTTAACAAATCTGGAGAAACGGTTTATCATGATCATATTCCTGATTTCGTATTATTTAAACAAAACAAAATCCATATGCAATTCAAATTAATTTTGAAATAGCCTACCCATGCCTTAGGTCTACTTATGAAAAAACTGTCACCCACTGAAAAACTGTGAAACAATGGAAAATAATATAAACTATTGTGTTCAGTAGCTAGGTTTCCCTCCAGTTTGTGACAAATTTTCATGCGAATATTAAAAAATGTACATAAAACAGTATGCGCTTTTTCCCACCAGAGATGTGTTTCCAAAACTTTTCGCTGTTAAAGGGCTGTGCATGATGTCGTAGCGCACATACAAATAACTTCTACCGTTAAATGTTGATGTACCAAATGAAAAATATAGGTTAAATAGGTTTCCATCGCATTTTCAACTCTACTGATGGTTTGGTGGTGCACCGTCACAAAAACTGTTGCGTTATATAGCAAATATGCCCGCTCTGATCTCGGCGCATGCGCTCTAGCCAACAGCTCACAGCTACAGTGCGGGTAGGCTAACTACATTATGAGATTATTATGGATAGGAGCGATACTAATTTGTGTTTGTCAATTGGCAGGCAAGAATCGATCATCGTGTCACCAGAATAAGACCGTCGATATTTATTGGAAAAGAACATCAAGTTCATCACCTTCATCACATATATATATTTTTTGGGGGGGAGGTTGCCTGTTTTGCATGTTACTTTTGCATTAATACGTGTCACATATCAGTTTGCAAACAATGTTACAAATATACATCATTGAGTTAATAAAGCCGTTTACACACATGGTCCAGTTTTTGTTTTCTTGAGGAAGGCAGCTCCAAAATGCAGGCGTTTCAGCCTAGCTCACGGCTTTCTGTGGTGGTGGGTCCAGCAAAAAATAAGAGCATTGCGCCGTGATTGGCTCAGTGTTCTGTCACTCACGGGGGACACTACGTCATAGCCAAGTTTATGTCCTTAGTAAGGGTAGACATCCAATGAAATCCTTGCAACCTCTTTACCTCAGACCCCAAGTAAAAATCCACCGGTGAAAAAAGTAAAAGAAGACATTTCCATGTCGGAACTTTTCTCTGCAATCCAGTSCCTGTCTACTWAACAAGACGCCACGCTCTCCAAAGTGTCCATCATAGAGCGGGCTACAGAAGAAACATCAAAGAAGATCGATAATTTGTCAGAAACTGTCAATCAACTACACAAAATTGTGAGCGAGAACAAGGAAAAGATAACGTTCCTAGAGAATGAGTTGAAGAAAATGCAATCAAAAAATAATGAGCTGTGTGAGAATGTAGCTGAACTTCAAAGGTACTCTCGCAGGTGGAATCTGAAAATCCAAGGGGTAGAGATAGAGGTAGAGGGAGAGGATATTAGAGAAGTAGTCATTAATAGCCTGGGAAAAGTGGCACCATGCATCAAAGACAGTGGCGTGCCGTGGGCCTGGGGCCTAGGCCTTCAGTGAGGTACTACACAGTCCCACCCGAATTAATCCACCTCTTATTACCATCATTATGCCATGGCTCTAGACACTATACATTTAGACAGAAACGCAGTATAACCAGGCGTTGCGTCACCTTGAAATTGACAAATTGACATTTTTGGGTAAACAGTGTTTAACAGACAACTCAAGTTTGCAAAGCCAGTGTGGCTCCAAACACCAAATCGATCACTTGCAAATAATAGGCATTCCCAGCAGTACAGTTTGCAGTGCTTCTCGGAGCCTGTGAGCAATTGACAGCGCTCGTAGTTGAAACTTTGAAAGTGGCGAGCGAACGAACCCCTTTCCCGCCTGTGACAGGCTTTGTGGCGTCGGGCGACCTCTCCTTACAATGTCTAACTTTTCTTGAAAAGTTCGTCTTGAGAATGGCGTTATAATTATATCCTCGACCAAATCGATATCTTCTCCTCCTTCCGCCATTGTGGGTTGAAAAAACAGCTTAGTAGAACGCGAATTAATTCGTTAATCAAATTCAGTTTCCTAGATCTGCATAGACCTGCCCATAGGACCTGCCTCTCAATATTGGTAATCCAATCAAAAGACGTGGACGCACTACGCCTGCTAGCTGGCTCCTGTGTAACACTGGAGCCAGCCAGCAGGCGTACAATAGCCAACTCTAAAGCTGATTGGTTGACACAAAATTTTAATTTCCATTCACTTTAAGCTACAAGCGCCCGCACTGTTGATTCTGAAGGCCTGAGGGCAGATTTTAGACCCCTGGCAACACATGATGGCTGAATATGATTGGATAAAAGATCTAACATAAAGACCAGCCCTCCAAATCTCAACCTGGGGCTGGAAGCAGTGCAACCAAGAGGAAAGCTATGAAATGAAGAGTATAACTCTTACTCTGGGGAATAATTTAATACATATTTGTGGGAAAATATATTTATATATTTATATATATATTTATATATATATATATATATATATTCTGATGATGTTTAGGCCAGCAGAGAAGGCCTTGCAGGCCCTGACGGCCCACCACTGATTCAAAGACAGGCTAAGAGACGTGATTGATGTGGTACATCGACTTGGGAAACGAAGATCTGATGGACCCCCTCGCAATATCATCTTGTGCTTAACTATGCGCCATTACAGGGACATCATATGCAAAATGGCCAAGGGACACAAGTTTCTGGACGAGAAGAAACTCCGCATCAAAGAAGCTCTGATACCGCAGGATCAGGCTGCTAGAGAGAAACCGTGGCCGCTTATACAGAAGGCGCGACAAGAGGGAAAGAAGGCGGGGTTCAAGGGSCCACACGCGTTTATCGAAGGAAGAATGATTACTGGGTAACTCTGTTGACATTAACCAAATTGGAACTGTGAGTACTACCACGAGTACAGTTAATGTACTGCCAATAATACATGTACCGTTCGAACTACAACTGATGAACACTTGCCAAAGAAAAGGAAGTAAATAGATGTGTTATTCTGTTAACCACCGCTACCTCAGCTGAGCGTAGTTTTCCGTTGGAGTAATCCTCTCAAGGTTCACRGTTTGTTTTATTGTTCACYTTAATACTTGTTATCTAATTTGTGTTCTTTCTTTTTTAATGCAGGAGTTKGTTTTCAATTCACTCAATATCGTTAGTCTGAATYCTKGGGGTTTGAGAAATKCTACAAYAAGGAAAGCTTTATTTTTATACTGTAAACGCAGTAACGCAGATTTTGTCCTTCTTCAGGAAACTCATTCGGGTGAAAGTGATTTGAAATTTTAGAAAGCACAATGGGGAGATATGGCCTATTTRAGTCATGGATRAAATCATTCTGCTGMMMTTTTGACACTTYTTCACAAGMTTAAAGGTGACATTCTAGAATCCACATCTTCACAAGACGGCAGATGGGTCATAGTAACTGTTAAACTTGACAATGCTATTTTCATCATCTGTAATGTATACATTTATGTCGTTGGACATAAAGATTACGCAACAAGTTGGAAATTGCAAATTCAACAATAGGTCGTTTGGAAGGAATCAGTGGCAAACTGCAAGCGTTGCAAAGCAACCAGTAGCCTGCTATTCAATGGAGTGGCTGTGTGTTTTTTTTAGCAGAGTTTCCACCATAAATCCAGAATGCCAGACTTTGATGACAAAGTTTGATGACGAAATTTGCCCACAAAGGACCGCCGTGCCACCTTCATGTTTAAGTGAGCACATCACAAGCCACGGTGAGTTCAAAAAGGTCTTGTATGCTGCTGCATAAATTATGTAATATGCAAGGGAGATATGTATACTGTAGCTAAGAAAGTAATACTTGTGTTTGTAAGTGTATGTTGTGTAGTAAGCAATTTTCACCTCTTAATTTCACCTAACGTTACTGTTCTGACTCGGTGGTGCTGCACATGTTGCTTATAACCTGCTTTTGTCTGCTTATATGCCCCCTTTACTTATCCTACGGTTCTGACTTGGTGTAAAGGAAAAATACTGTAAGAGCAGCCCATGTTCTGCATTCTGTCGCTGTACATTTCAAAAGTGCTGAAAACATAGTTATATTGACTACGTCCGTAGTTGCTCACTAATTAATGTCTTAATCGGAATTACGGAATGCCTCTTATCCGCTTATCGTTCCCTTATGCCATAGTTTGTACATCTCAATTGTCAGTAGAAACCACATTTGTTTAAGCAAGTCAGCCATATCAACTATGTTTTTTAAAAAGGCAGTAAACTAGGCTGAATTAATTGTTTCGCTGCCAGACAAGGCTCCGCTGATAGCCAGGTGTAGTGGTGGTAAGGATTCACTCCATGGTGTTGGAAAGAAAGCTCTGCTGTTGGGACAACTTTATGTAGGCCCTAACAGTTTGTGGGCACCGCCGCCATTTCTCACAAAATTAATTATACTGACACAAAAACATTCCACCATGTCAAACTACCAAATTGTCTGTCGACATTTATAAAATTGTACCGGCATTGAATTCTTCCATCAGGCCAGTCATGACTTTTTTCATATGTCAGGTAATTCATCTGCATGAGATGGTTGGATGGAAACGTGGTTAGTGAAATGTACAGTGCATTCGGAAAGTATTCAGAGTTTCAGACCCATTGACTTTTTCCACATTTTGTTACGTAGATACTATTCTTTTTCCCCCTCATCAACCTACACACAATACCCAATAATGACAAAGCGAAAACAGGTTTTTAGAAAAGTCTACAAATGTATTAAAAATAAATAACAGAAATAACTTATTTACGTAAGTATTCAGACCCTTTCCTATGAGGCTCGAAATTGAGCTCAGGTGCATCCTGTTTCTGCAACTTGATTGGAGCCCTTCTGTGGTAAATTCAATTGATTGGACATGATTTGGAAAGGCACACACCTGTTTATATAAAGCCCCACAGTTGACTGTGCATGTCATAACAAAAATGAGGTCGAAGGAATTTTCCGTAGAGGTCCGAGACAGGATTGTGTCGAGATACGGATTTGGGGAAGTGTACCAAAATATTTCTGCAGCATTGAAGGTCCTCAAGAACACAGTGGCCTCCATCATTCTTAAATGGAAGAAGTTTGGAACCACCAAGACTCTTCCTAGAGGTGGGAGCCCGGCCAAACTGAGCAATCGGGGGAGAAGGGACTTGGTCAGGGAGGTGACCAAGAACCCGATGGTCACTCTGACCGAGCTCTAGGGTTCCTCTGTGGAGATGGGAGAACCTTCCAGAAGTACAACCATCTCTGCAGCACTCCACCAATCAGGCCTTTATGGTAGAGAGGCCAGACGGAAGCCACTCCTCAGTAAAAGACACATGACAGCCCGCTTTGAGTTTGCCAAAAGGCACCTTAAGGACACGCAGACCATGAGAATCAAGATTATCTAGTTTGATGAAACCAATATTGAACTCTTTGGCCTGAATGCCACAGTGTCACATCTGGAGGAAACCTGGCACCAACCCAACGGTGAAGCATGGTGGTGGCAGCATCATGCTGTGAGGATATTTTTCAGCGGCAGGGAATGGGAGACTAGTCCGGATCGAAGGAAAGATGAACAGAGCAAAGTAAAGAGAGATCCTTGATGAAAACCTGCTCCAGAGATCTCAGGACCTCAGACTTGGGCGAAGGTTCACCTTCCAACTGGACAACGACCCTAAGCACACAGCCAAAACAATGCATGAGTGGCCTCGGGACAAGTCTCTGAATGTCCTTGAGTGGCCCAGCCAGAGCCTGGACTTGAACCCGATCTAACATTTCAAATCAAATCCAATTTTATTTGTCACATACACATGGTTAGCAGATGTTAATGCGAGTGTAGCGAAATGCTTGTGCTTCTAGTTCCGACAATGCAGTAATAACCAACAAGTAATCTAACCTAACAATTCCACAACTACTACCTTATACACACAAGTGTAAAGCGATAAAGAATATGTACATTAAGATATATGAATGAGTGGTGGTACAGAACGGCATAAGCAAGATGCAGTAGATGGTATAGTGTACAGTCTATACATATGAGATGAGATGAGTAATGTAGGGTATGTAAACATTATATTAAGTGGCATTGTTTAAAGTGGCTAGTGATACATTTTTACATATTTCCATCAATTCCCATTATTAAAGTGGCTGAGTTGAGTCAGTATGTTGGCAGCGGCCCTAAATGTTAGTGGTGGCTGTTTAACAGTCTGATGGCCTTGAGATAGAAGCTGTTTTTCAGTCTCTCGGTCCCTGCTTTGATGCACCTGTACTGACAACGCCTTCTGGATGATAGCGGGGTGAACAGGCAGTGGCTCGGGTGGTTGTTGTCCTTGATGTTCTTTATGGCCTTCCTGTGACATCGGGTGGTGTAGGTGTCCTGGAGGGCAGGTAGTTTGCCCCCAGTGATGCGTTGTGCAGACCTCACTACCCTCTGAGAGCCTTACGGTTGTGGGGCGGAGCAGTTGCCGTACCGGCGGTGATACAGCCCGACAGGATGCTCTCGATTGTGTATCTGTAGAAGTTTGTGAGTGCTTTTGGTGACAAGCAATTTCTTCAGCCTCCTGAGGTGAAGAGGCGCTGCTGCGCCTTCTTCACAACGCTGTCTTGTGTGGGTGACCAATTCAGTTTGTCCGTGATGTGTACACCGAGGATAGACCTGAATATAGCTGTGCAGCGACACTCCCCATCCAACCTGACAGAGTTTGAGAGATCTGCAAAGAAGAATGGGAGAAACTCCCCAAATACAGGTGTGCCAAGCTTGTAGCATCATACCCAAGAAGACTCGAGACTGTCGAGACTGTAATGCTGCTAAAGGTGCCTCAGCAAAGTACTGAGTAAAGGATCTGAATACTTATGTAAATGTGATATTTCAGTTTATTTAATACATTTTTAGAATAAGGCTGTAAAATAACAAAACGTGGAAAAAGTCAAGGGATCTGATTTTTCCGAATGGACTGCATGTAAACATGAATACAAATGTCATAAAAAAAATCTGCTGGTGCGGTGTGCGCTCCCGGTGGGCTGCGCTAGAGGGAATTGGATACCTCACCTGTTGGAGTCCTTGACCGGCGCACGCAGTCACGCATTTTGAAATAGACTACCGACTATATTTCATAAAATCATATTTTTCCCCTAAATATCTACGGGAATTGTGAGCTCCACATGCACTGCGCTTGAGGAAACTGGATGCCTCACCCTTTTGGAGTCCTTGATCGCGCGCGCACTGATGCATTCCAAATAGTCTACGGAGTTTACTTTTGGGCAAGCAGGAAAAAATAAAACGGGCTACCGCAGCAGGTAAGGCTCTTTACTATGCTTAACGAGGGTTAAGGTATTACAGTAATCCCTCGTTTATCGCGGGGGTTACGTTCCGAAAATGACCCGCGATAAGTGAAATCCGCGAAATAGAAAACTTTTTTTTTTTTTACAATTAGCAACTATTACATGTATACAAATACAGTGACTCACGTGTAGGCCGTTTCGTCGACATTATGGGTTTAGGAGATGTTCGAAATTACAAGATAATTTGGCCAACTTAATGTAAATTTGCCAAGCTGTTTTATGTACGTACACATAACTGCACGAGACGACAAAATGATAGCACAATTCGTAGCATGTTTTGATACAAGAAGCGGGAGTGAGTTTTTAGCGAATCAGAATGCAGAGCACAATGCACCAAAAAAAAAAAAAAATGCATTATGAAAATCCGCGAAATAGCGAATCCGCGATAAGTGAACCGCGAAGTGGCGAGGGATCACTGTATACCTAAAGGGGCATGAACGTTTATACATATTTTGTTGAAGGAATGAAATAAACCTGTGTTTTTAGCCTTGAGAAATGTGTTCAGTTCAAAAGTATGACCGTTTTTCAGTTTTCAAGTAAAAAAAAAAAAACGGAATAACAGAGAGACAGTGTCTTAGTTAAATAGGCCTATGTGGCAATAACTCATACGTCCACTTGCCATTTGGTTTCTTATAGTTATAGGCTAATGCAAAAGTAGTGATGCAATTCAACTTCCATCAATTCTTAATGATAAAATATTCACTTTCTGTAGCATTCACTACGGACAAGTAGCTTATAGGCAATGATGTTTTTATAATACCGTTACACTCTAGGTCAGTGTTTCCCAAACTCAGTCCTGTGGATCCCATGGGGTGTACGTTTAGTTTTTTTTTACACTAGCACTAACGTTACACAGCTAATTCAAATAACAAACTCGTCAACAAGCTCTGATTATTTGAATCAGCTGTGTAGTGCTATGGCAAAAAACTGAACGTGCACACCTTGGGGTCCCCAGGACATTTACGCACTGCACTGATGCTTTTTGCTACCGTAATTATGCCATATGTTTTTAGCTGTCGATTTAACCAAAACTTTAAATTAATGGAGGGGAGAGCTTAACTATCCAGGCTGATTAACTACCCTGGTATTTCATTTGACAATGTAATAGTTTGTCTGTCTATATTTAGGCTGTGGCGTGCACAAAGATACCTTGCTAGATTTTCCCGTTAGCATATGGTGTCATCACACGATTGTCATTTTGTATCAATAGATTGTAGTCGTGTTACAGTTGTAGTAAAAAAAGCCGAATTCCCCATCATTTCTAACTCATTTGCAAAACGTACAATAAGTTATGAATTTTCAAAATGTGTCATTTCAATTTGGTGTGGCAAACATTAGCTAGGTGGTGAGGTGGCTAACGTTAGCTAGCACTAGGGGTTAGGGATAGGAGTAGAAGTTGGGTTAAAGGGTTTAGGGGAAGGGTTAGCTAATATGCTAAGTAGTTACAAAGTAGCCAAAAAGTAGTAAGTAGTTGCTAATTAGCTAAATTTGTCAGTGATGAGATTCCAAAGCTCAACGTTTAGGTTGCCAGACGTTCAAGTTATATGCCACCCGTCCACCTCGATCAACCACCCTCTTTTCGTTTTTTTGCGTAACCATACCAATGTAACATATCATACTAATTTGAGTGTCTAGATTTACTATGTTACGTCTAGTCTATGAGACCAGTCTGCGGAAAATGGATCATGCTGCAGGCAAGTCAGTTGAACAAATTCTTATTTACAATGGCGGCCTACCGGGGAATACTGGGCTCAGGGGCAGAACGACAGATTTGTTGTACCTTGTCAGCTCTGGGATTCGATCCAGCAACCTTTCGTTTCCTGGCTCAACGCTCTAACCACTAGGCTATATGTCGCAACATTCATTCTTTCATGGTGCAAGAATGAATGCAATTGTTTATTGAATGTAATGGTGGACACAGCTTTGGAGAACCAAAACACACACAACCTCAGCTCAACAAACTCGAACTTGAGAACAAATCGTTTGTGGTGCTGCCTGGGTGCAGTTTGGGAACGATATTGGGCTTATCACCCTCTTGGCAGTCAAGCAATGCATTCCGTCAAGAGTAGTTCACAATCTAGTCCGGTTACGGCCACAACTAGTTCTCATCTGAATTGCCTGCATTTCTCCATAAATTGGTCAGAACATTTGATATGATCTTCATCTAAGTCACAACAATAGACAAACACAGTGTGCTTAAAGTAATAACACACAAATTATTGTATTTTTCTTGTCTATATTGAATACATCATTTAAACATTCACAGTGTAGGTTGGAATAAGTATGTGAACCCCCTAGGCTAATGACCTCCAAACGTGAATTGGAGTCAGCTAACCTGGAGTCTAATCAATGAGACAAGGTTGGAGATGTTGGTTGGAGCTGCCCTGCCCTATAAAAACACTCACAAAATGTAAGTTTGCTATTCACAAGAAGCATTGCCTTATGTGAACCATGCCTCTAACAAAAGAGATCTCAGAAGACCTAAGATTAAGAATTGTTGACTTGCATAAAGCTGGAAAGGGTTACAAAAGTATCTCTAAAAGCCTTGATGTTCATCAGTCAACGGTAAGACAAATTGCCTACAAATGGAGAAAGTTCAGCACTGTTGCTACTCTCCCTAGGAGTGGCCATCCTGCAAAGATGACTGCAAGATCACAGCGCAGAATGCTCAATGAGGTTAAAAAGAATCCTAGAGTGTCAGCTAAGGACTTACACAAATCTTTGGAACATTGCTAACATCTCTGTTGACGAGTCTACGATACGTAAAACACTAAACAAGAATGATGTTCATGACAGGACATCATGGATGAAGCCACTGCTGTACAAAAAAAAAACATTGCTGCACGTCTGAAGTTCGCAAAAGAGCACCTGAATGTTCCTCAGCGCTACTGGCAAAATGTTCTGTGGACAGATGAAATTAAAGTTGAGTTGTTTGGTAGGAGCACACATCACTATGTGTGGAGAAAAAAAGGCACAGCACACTGACATCAAAACTTCATCCCAACTGTAAAGTATGGTGGAGGGAGCATCATGGTTTGGGGCTGCTTTGCTGCCTCAGGGCCTGGACAGCGTGTTATCATTGAGGGAAAAAATTAATTCCCTAGTTTATCAAGACATTTTGCAGGAGAATGTAAGGCTATCTGTCCACCAATTGAAGCTCAACAGAAGTTGAGTGATGCAACAGGACAACGACCTAAAACACAGAGGTAAATCAACAACAGAATGGCTTCAACAGAAGAAAATACGCCTTCTGGAGTGGCCTAGTCAGAGTCCTGAACTCAACCTGATTGAGATGCTGTGGCATGACCTCAAGAGAGGGGTTCACACCAGACATCCCAAGAATATTGCTTAACTGAAACAGTTTTGTAAAGAGGAATGGTCCAAAATTCCTCCTGACCAGTGTGCAGGTCTGATCTGCAACTACCGAAAACATTTGGTTGAGGTTATTGCTGTGAAAGGAGGGTTAACCAGTTATTAAATCCAAGGGTTCACATACTTTTTCCACCCTGCACTGTGAGTGTTTACACGGTGTGTTCAATAAAGACAAATGACAGCTCCAATAAGCCACTTATGGTGAACGACATGTAAACGAAAAGCTTGTAGAATCATTACTCTTTCGAGTTTTCAGTTCATCGTTCGCCGGGGAGGAGACCAGCTCAGCTATCTAGCAAAATGCTAATTTGCAACTTGACTCGGGGGACATAGGCTTCAGGAGCCAGTGGGTTAGATATGATTCCACCGTGGGCAACAACAACTGGCTACTAGTTAGTTGCCAGCCAAATACTGTATGTTTCAACACATTTAAAAGGATAGCTAGTGACTTGAAATGTAGCTAGCTAGCTGGCATGCTGGCTCACACTGGCCATGCAGTAGTCAACTAGCTAGCTAGCTAATGGTGGACGCCAAAAGACACAGCGTTCAAGACTTGGGAGCTCATGGGTACACAAGCTATATTACCCAACTTGGGAGCTCATGTGGATATAGGCTTCAAGAGCCAGTGGATTAGACAGGATTACACCACGGGCAACAATAACTTGCGACTAGTTCATTTTCAGACAAATGTTTTGAACTCTTCTACTTAGTTTATCCACCGACCACCGCATTTAGGATGTATAATTACTGAAATGTAGCTAGCTAGACCACTGGCCAGGCAGTACCCACTAACTACTAGTGGACGCATGACCTATTCGTCGATACAGTTGGGTTAACTTGCTCTAGTGTAGGCTGCTGAGGGGAGGACGGCTTCATAATAATGGCTGGAATGGAGTGAATGGTATCAAACACGTGAATGGAATGGTATCAAACACATGGATGTGTTAGATACCATTCCATTCACTCCTTTCCGGACGTTATTATGATCTGTCCTCCTCTCAGAAAAGGTAAAAATAACAATTAGTGGGCTTATTTTTTGAATGATCGGACAGTAAAACAAAAAAAGATTCATAGCTAGCTGGTGAGGCTTTCATTTATTTCTCAGTTAATTTGGTGATCAAGCTGAAGCTGGGTTTCGGAAGACTTTTGGTAGGTGCTAACTGCTCATGCAGGCCGCACGAGGTAGCTAAACTTTTATTTAGTGTTATTTTATAACATTTCAAAATACAACACAACAACTAAAACATAGGACATCACTACACGTACAGTATATTTTCTCTAAAGAAACTAACATTAAAGTATATATTTTTTGACAAAACAAGAACTAAATCACTACACATGAATTGGCAGTGACAACAGTTTAAAAAGTTAAAGTACTTAATAAAATACATAGAATAAGATCAGGGGTTACAATTGTATAAACCTATGATTGAGTTGTAAGAATACATATTTTTTTTGGTTATTGACTAAATCTAGAGATTTTATTACATATTGGATTTCAAGTAAAAATATATTGCATTTGGGAACAGATTTCAAATATTTGTATGTAAAATTTACCAGAGAGAATGAAGAATGACTAATTCAGTAGTTTTAATTTGAATAATAACATATTACATCTTTCATTGTAAATACATGAGTCTTATTAATGAAATTAAACATGTCATCACTTAACTCGCTCCAAAATAACTTCACAGAGTCACATTCATAAAAAAATGTATAATATTTTCCCCTTCTTTTGTAGAGCATCCATGTGACGTCACACACTCAAGGCTTATGTTGAGACTCATGAATATTCATGAAATTGCCCCCCCCCCCCCCCCRCCKCSSAKSSACATTRTGCTGTGAGGATGATAAGCACAATATTGTTCGCGAACTGCAGCATCCAGGCAGAACCACAAACAATTTGTTCTCGAGTTCGAGTTTGTTGAGCAGAGACTGTGTGTTTTGGTTTTTACATAACATTCAATAATCAATTAATTGCATTCATTCTTGCACCAATGCGATCAATTATCAGTTCTAAACATGTATTTTTCTTCTTTATGCTGCCTGCAGCATGATCTATTTTCTGCATAATGGTCTCATAGACTAGACGTAACATTGTACATGTAAATCCAGGACACTCAAATTATGATATGTTACATTTGGCATGGTTACATAAAATAGGTTACTTTATTCATTGTTAATTTTATTTTTTACTTCAGTTTATTTGATTTACTTAAACAAAACAAAAGTAGGGTGGGTGGTTGAGGTGGATGGGAAGCCTATAACGTGAAAGTCTAGTAACCTCAAGGTTCCGTGTTCAAATCTACTCATGGACAATTTTAGCTAATTAGCAAATACTTACTATATTAGCTAACCCTTCCCCTAAACCTAACCTTAACCCTTTAACCTAACTCCAAAACCTAACTTTAACCCTAACCCCTAGTGCTAGCTAACCCCTAGCATTAGCCACCGGGCTTTACATACAGGATAATATGAAATCCTCTGTGACCATGTTGCAAAATGGTATTATTTTGCTGATTTTTTGTTTTGAATGAATTGTGTTTTTCCTCTGCAAAGGATAAATTGCACACTATGCACAATGGCATTAGTGTTGTGTTGCCATGAACAAATCTATATGTTTCCCATTTATAAAATAAATTATTTCTGCATTCACATCAGATTTCAATAACCTGATTTGGCCTATGGAAACAAGAGAGAGACCCACTTTGTCACACCACCAGGGGCTACTGTATGAAATGTCTTTAGTTTTATTTTGTATACATGGCAGCTAAAAGATTAATTGTGTATAAAAGTACAAACAAACAATAACAAATATAGATCAATAAACTGTGACAGTTAGGAATTTGAATGATGGATAATCCAGGAGAAACAGATAGGATGGCATTGAGAGCGATGGTATTGCTGGTATTTCTCAAAAGGGAATCTTCCATGATTAGAAACATTGGGTCTGAGAATAGAGCAGTAGGCTATGAAGTGCGTAGTCTACTTTCCAAAAGTACTAATCTGTTCTGAAAAAGATTGACACATTAAAAGAGAATTAGCAGTGTTACTTTCCTTTGACTGCAGGGGGCCTAGTTGAGTACCATATAATGAGGCATAAATTCCAGGGGAGATTACTGCATGGCCCTTGCTATTAAGTATCATTGAGACGTCCGACTCTGACGTCACTCCATTGAAGTTTAAATTTAAAATGGTTAGGGAAGGGTTAGGGTTAGGGTTTAGGGTATGAACCTTCCAAAGATCCCAGTTAGCACTAACCATTACTCCACATCCCTTGTCTGTGTCTTTGATGCAGACATTCTTAATAAAACACATTGTTAATGTGTTCAGTAGTAATTATGAACATGTTCATTCTCGTCTCCTCTCTCTGTTCTTTCTCTCTCGCTCCCCTCTCTTTTCCATCTCTCCCTCAATTTCTCTCTTCCATCGCTCTCTCTCATTTCCTAATCTGTCTTTCTCACCCCCCCTTCCTCTCTCTCCCTCTCTCTGTCCTAGTTTGTTTCTCAGGGTCACCTCAGAAGGACATGGCGAGGTCTGAGCTGCAGAGAGCTTTGACTGGTACTGTGGACGTGGAGGGAGCTGTAGGACGGCCTTTGCTGGGCTGTGTAGCTAGAAGCTGAAAGACGTCTTCACATGGTAAGCACAACAAGACAAACAACGTACAGACAAACAGAGAACACCGGTATAAGTACCCAGGGGATAATGGGGAAAATGGGTGACACCTGGAGGGGGTGGAGACAAGCACAAGGATAGGTGAAACAGATCAGGGCGTGACACCTTTGGGATAAATTGAAACGCCGACTGCGTGCCAGGCCTAATCGCCTAACATCAGTGCCAAACCTCACTAATGCTCGTGGCTGAATGGAAGCAAGTCCCTGCAGCAATGTTCCAACATCTAGTGGAAAGCCTTCGACGAGCAGTTGTCTTCATACTTTTGGTAATGTAATGTATGTCATTTTGTTGGATGAAATTAAATATACGTCCATCAGAGGCCATCGCTTGTGTATCTTTCCTACATTGGTATTTAGGTGTACATTTGCTGAAAATGGGTTGTCAACAAAATATGCCTTTAAAAGTGTTTTAAATAGCCTATTGATGATAATAAAGTTAGTTATTCTCTTGTATTTCTGGTTACCTCATCATGGCTCTTATTTTCTATGTGGATGTTGTGTCGTCATTATTGTGCTATATCCCTCAGTGACTGTCAGTTTGTCAATGTAATGTCCCATATTCAGACGAACAGATAGCATTGAAAGGGCAATGCTGCAAAGTGCAAACCAATTGCTGCATTATGGCTACACACATTATTTAATTAACATCTTGATTCTTAGTCTTGGTTATTATGGTTGTCAAACAACCATGCACAACCAATATTTCCAGTGTACGGAGACAGTTATCCTAGAGACCAAATCAGAATTAATGATAGGCTATAATTAAAGAGAGAACCTGCATCATGTTAGACAAGTTGCCAGGTCTGTCTTGAGACAATACAAGAAACAGATCGATAGCCTAGCCCTATAAGACGATGCACTGTAAAACGTTGGACGTACAGAAATAACAGATCGCGGAGCCTGTAAATCACACGACTAGATAATATTGATATCTCATTAGAACACATAATTTAAAAGCTTAAGGTGTGTGCTCGCTCATCCAATACGTATATATGCTTAATAGCCCATATGATTTTATTATAGTGTCACAAATATAGAGTTTTTTGTATGGTTGACAGTCGAAATGGCCAGACTTAACCTGACCCTGACAGACTGCGATTCCTGCGCCCTAGACTATTTTGTAGCCAGACGCACCGCATTTACCAAGTAGGCTAGCTGGCCTAAGCGACACAAAACAAACATGACAATCTGATAAAATGATATAATTTAGGTGGACATCTCTTTGGGTCTGATGAGTCTGTGACCCGTTTTGTTTTTACGAAGGTGTCTGTCTGAAGCGCGAGGCTTGGGCTGGGCTGACGCTCTTTACTCCACCTCGCGGCGGCAATAACCCTGCATTGCGATGCTGTTCTGCTGTTCCGTCTCCTCATCCACTCAGTGACGCTGTCATCATGGAGGAAGAACAGTTACCTGCTACATAGTGAAGACGACAACCACACAAACGCGAGGCCACCACCAGCGGCAATCTATTGCGTCTTTATAAGGCTCCTCTCATTTCTTATTTCCTGTGAGTGCAATTTATTGATATATTTGTAAATATGTGCATGTCCATTTTGAGACGCACGATTGATTTCATTGTGTTATTCGAGAGCTCGGATTATGCATGGTGTGATTTGGGTGCCAATTATTAGCTTCGAGAAATAGGCTAAGACTGCACCAAACCACACAACTGTGTGATGTATTTACCTTATAATGAGATTAAGAATGTTAATTTCATCATGTTGCAGGTAGCCTAACCCGAAGAACTGGTAGGCTAGGCTATATCAATACTTGCTCACAGCAATGTAGCATATAGCCTATAATCCGACAGCACAGTAGCACCATGGAAACTGCCGACCAAATAAAACGCGCCATTCACCAGACATTAACACGTTTTAGGGCTATCTTTGTTTCTGTGTGCTTGTATCAATAATGTAAAATTATGTTTTTCCCTTCCCACCGGTTTCTTTTTTTTTGCAGGAATACATCGGCCATTGCCCGTGTGTCATTTCTAAAGAAAAGATAAGGAACTCGGCAAAACCATAAAAATGAAGCATTTTTTGAGGTAGGCAAATATATGCTCTTTCTGCAAGGGATACTTTGCTATAGCCCTGGCCTAATAAATATGTATTTTTTTATGAATGGTCAGAACTTCTTGTAATGAGACCTTGCCTATACTGTCAACTCACATAGGCGAAGCCTAAAATGTTGAATGTTTTCTTTTCACTCATGTGGAGTGACATTTTGTCTATATAGCCTTAAATGGTAAACGAAGTCCTCCCAGTGACCTTAAATGCCTGTTGTTATTCCATGGTCAAATGCGAATGAATAAGAAGCTAGTTATCAAGAAGCTTGACAACAGAATTTAATTTACACCATTATGTTTAGATAGGCCCGATTTTATGTGACAAACTGTGCCCTTGTGTGTGTGGTGCTGAAAGGACAGCTCCGCCAATCGGTCAGGTGTAGGAGAATAGAGATATTTAGGAGAATAGAGAACAGAGGGTTTTTGCAGGCAACCAGGCCTTTATTCTCGCGCTTTTACGATCTTTTCAGTGACGACGCTCGGTTAGGGTGGTTATTGTGCGTAGTGTAGGCCTACCAATCACTTAATTACCATGTGAGTGTTTGCAAGCACAAGTGCTCCGCCTGTTCCCGTGTCCCATGGCAGTGCTTGGTGCTGCTCCATCGGCTAATGGAGTTGGCTAATGTTTGAATGCGCCCACCCTGCGTGTGCTTGGCCTACTTAGCATGCCAGTCTCGTTCTCAGGCAGTGGGGAGAGAAAATGGTCCCCCGGGATGTGTGGTCTGTGATCAATACACTCAGTGGACATGTGTTAGTCTACATGGCTGCTGTGTATCCTTTCATACTATCATCTGCTTCATATTAGTAGGCAGGGCAAACCCGTGTTGGTGATTTCTGGTATATCATCAACATAAATCAATCACAGCACGTTTTTGGACCCATTCCGCAGATTTTACCTGATTAAGTACAATACAATTGGAGATTCATTATATTGCTTAAACTTAAGTTGAAAATGATGCTGTTGCTGCTTCCTGTTGACAAGACATTTTCATAAATAGGGTGAATTCAGAAAGAGTGGGACATCATATAAACTGGGACAGCTTAATCCTGACTTGTCTATTTCTTGGTCTGACAAGAGAAGATCAAAACTATTGTTACTAAGTCCTTGCAGAGAAACCACACCCTGCAAAGCACACAGTACAGATTAGTGATGTAGCTTTTTTTCTGTGTTGATGTTAAGGTTATACAACTGTCATAAATAATGCACTGTGCCAAATTGCAATGTAAATGTGAATACTATTTATTCGTGCATCAAAATACATAAAAAAGTTGCCAATATTATGTTTACATTTTGTGATTCTGTCATTTTTTTAGTTGCCCTGCTTTACTAACCATAGCTAGCTAAACTAGGACAACATGGAGTAGCTAAAGTGGGACAGACTTATGGGGGAAAGAGATCCAGTTTACCTTAAATGTAGACTGCAAAGTAGGCCTACCTGGCCGAATGATATGATGATCTGTAGCAATCGGGTGCACATTTGTTGAGCATATTCTGCCATCGCATGTGCAGTACAGAAACCTGACAGAAACACTGCTAGCCTAACACAAATGTACTGTGACTAATGTTGCTCTTCAACACCTGACACCAATATACAGTCCCTTCGGAAAGTATTCAGACCCCTTGACTTTTACTCATTTTGTGAGGTTACAGGCTTATTCTAAAATTGATTAAATCAATTTTCCCCTGAATCATTCTGGGAACAATACCCCATAATGACAAAGCAAAAACAGATTTAGACATTTTTGCTAATTTCTTAAAAATTAAAAACTGAAATATGACATTTACATAAGTATTCAGACTCTTTACTCAGTACTTTGTTGAAGCACCTTTGGCAGCGATTACAGCCTCGAGTCTTCTTTGGTATGACGCTACAAGCTTGGCACACCTGTTTTTGGGGAGTTTCCCATTCTTCTCTGCAGATCCTCTCAAGCTCTGTCAGGTCGGAGGGGAGCGTTGCTACACAGCTATTTTCAGGTATCTCCAGAGATGTTCGATCAGGTTCAAGTCTGGGCTCTGGCTGGACCACTCAAGGACATTCAGAGACTTGTGCCGAAGCCACTCCTGCGTTGTCTTGGCTGTGTGCTTAGGGTCGTTGTCCTGTTGGAAGGTGAACCTTCGCCCCAGTCTGAGGTATGAGCACTCTGGAGCAGGTTTACATCAAGGCTCTCTTTGTACTCCGTTCATCTTTCCCTTGATCCTGACCGGTCTCCCAGTCCCTGCTGCTGAAAAACATCCCCACAGCATGATTGCTTCACCGTAGGGATGGAGCCAGATTTCCTTCAGACGCAACGTTTTGGAATTCAGGCCAAAGAGTTCAATCTTGGTTTCATCAGACCAGAGAATCTTGTTTCTCATGGTCAGAGTCTTTAGGTGCCTTTTGGCAAACTCCAAGCGGCCTGTCATGTGCCTTTAACTGAGGAGTGGCTTCTTTCTGGCCACTCTACCATAAAAGCCTGATTGGTTGTGTTCTGCTGAGATGGTTGTTTTTCTGGAAGGTTCTCCCATCTCCACAAAGGAACTCTGGAGCTCTGTCAGAGTGATCATCTGGTTCTTGGTCACCTCCCTGACCGAGGCCCTTCTTGGTCCACTGATTGCTCAGTTTGGTGGACTCTTGGTGGGTCCAAACTTCTTCCATTTAAGAATGCTGAAGGCCACTGTGTTCTTGGGGCTTTCAATGCTGCAGACATTTTTTGGTACCCTTCCCCAGATCTGTGCCTCGACACAATCCTGTCTCAGCTCTCTATAAAAATTCCTTCGACCTCATGGCTTGGTTTTTGCTCTGACATGCACTGTCAACTGTGGGACCTTATATAGACAGGTGTGAGTTTTTCCAAATCATGTCCAATCAATTTAATTTACTACAGGTGGACTCCAATCAAGTTGTAGAAACATCTCATGGATGGCCATTGGAAACAGGATGCACCTGAGTTCAATTTCGAGTCTCATAGCGAAGGGTCTGAATACCTATGGAAATGTATTTATTTTTATTTCACCCCATAATGACAAAAAAGATTTGTAGATTGCTAAGGATTTTCTTAATTTAATCAATTTTACAGTTTGGCTGTAACGTAACAAAATGTGGAGAGAGTCAAGGGGTTTGAATACTTTCCGAAGGCACAGTAGTGGTTTAGGGGGTACCCTGACTGGGACGCAAACCCTGGTCCCTGTGACTGTAATATGAGCCATGATGAGGGTTGCAGGTAGCCTGGCAGTTAAGAGCATTGGGCCAGTAACCAAAAGTTTGCTGATTCAAATCCCTGAGCTGTCTAGGTGAAAAATCTGTTGATGTGCCTTTGAGTAAAAGTGTCTGCTAAGTGAGTAAAATGTGAGATGAAATTATACTATTCCAACCAAGTGTGTTAACCCTTTTGGCACGATGCATAGGGTGTTTAAATTTCACGCCAGTGACCTTGTTTCACTTCCTTATCCTGCTGTTTGCTACATTGGTGTCAGAAGTGGGATGGCGGCCGTGAGGCCATCAGAACGCATGGTTCAGACGTGCTACGGGGCTGAGTAGTCGAAGCACAGGGACGTGCCTTTAAATATGGAGGGGGCAATGTAGCAAACCTCGCTATATGAGCCACATTACAAATCTCTGCAAGTGGGTTAACCCTATTAACACCATGTCTAGAGTTTGTCTTTCACGCCATGCCTTGCCTCACCGTTCGCTACAATACCAAAAGGCAAAAATCTCTTGGTGAGGTCGTTAGGTGTTGTACAAAGGTTGTTTAGTATTATTACAAAGTATACAACTTTGATTTGATTTATTGATTTTGCTGTTATACAGTTAATTCAATTTGTATGGCCTTAGGGATAATACAATTACCCTACCTAGACTAGCCTACAACACCACAATGCAATTAATATTAGCATTATTGTTTTCAAATGAGTACCGTTCTACAATAGGCTGAAAACTGCAGTGAAAATGTCATTTGAATAACGGCATAAAAGCCCTGTTATTTGAATGTTTCTTTCCATGAATTCCATTTGGTTCAGTTGTGGGTCTACTTTCTACATATTATACATTCTAGAAAGGCAAAGTACAGGACTGTCAAATGTTTTTTCTGATACGGATGCTCTGTCTGTTGCCAATCATCATTCTCCCAAGTCGTCCTATATATTGTAGCCACAAAGGCCTATGCTCCCAGCAGACCCTGGTATTCAAAAAAGCTTAACGCACGTTCTGCCTCCTTTCCGATCCAAGCGGCTATTCCTTGACCTAGATCCTAATGCTTCAATTATAGCCTAAATATTTGTCATTTAACTTTTAAATTGTATTACCTTATTTTTGTAGCATAAAAACAACCATTCACAATTTTTTTTATCTGATTAGGATACTTCAAAATTCTCCTGTAGGCTACCTGCGCACGTTCATCCACTCCACTGTAATATAAGTCCTGCAAACTAACTGCACACCTGCCAATCGATGATTGCAAACAGACTGTTTCAAAACAACAAAAAGTTTAATGGCATTCTGAGATTCCAAGCTTTAGATACTTAGAAGGGAGGGATGTATTTTCTATTTGTCGAGATTGACAAAGTCTTATTTGATTGGTGTTGAAAATGCAAACCATGATGAAACGCTCAAAGTTGATAATCAGAATATGCAGTTATGCATTTCTTATCAAACTTTAATTGTTACATGCGCCGAATACAACAAGTGTAGACCTTACCGTGAAATGCTTACTTACAAGCTCTTAACCAACAGTGCAGTTCAAGAGGAGTTAAGAAAATATTTACTAAATAAACTAAAGTAAAAATTATAAAAAGGTAACAATAAAATAACAATAATGAGGCTATATACAGGGGGTACTGGTACTGAGTCAGTGTGCGGGGGTACAGGTTAGTTGAGGTCATTTGTACATGTAGGTAGGTGTAGAGTGACTATACATAGATAATAAACAGCGAGTAGCAGCAGTGTGCAAAACAAATGGGGCGGGGGGGGGGGGCAATGTAAATAATCCGGGTGCCATTTGATTAATTGTTCAGCAATCTTATGGCTTGGGGGTAGAAGCTGTTAAGGAGCTTTTTGGTCCTAGACTTGACGCTCCGGTACCGCTTGCCATGCGGTAGCAGAGAAAACAGTCTATGACTTGGGTGACTGGAGTCTCTGACAATTTTATGGGCCTTCCTCTGACACGCCTATTATATAGGTCCAGAGGGCCGTACGCACTGCCCTCTGTAGCGCCTTACGGTCAGATGCCAAGCAGTTGCCATACCAGGCAGTGATGCAACCGGTCAGAATGCTCTCGATGGTGCAGCTGTAGATCTTTTTGAGGATCTGGGGACCCATGCCAAATATTTTCAGTCTCCTGAGGAGAAATAGGTTTTGTAGTGCATTCTTCACGACTGTTTTGGTGTGTTTGGACCATGATAGTTTGTTAGTGATGTGGACACAAAGGAACTTGAAACTCTCGACCCGCTCCACTACAGCCCCGTCGATGTTAATGGGGGCCTGTTCGGCCCTCCTTTTCCTATAGTCCACGATCAGCTCCTTTGTCTTGCTCACATTGAGGGAGCGGTTGTTGTCCTGGCACCTTACTGTCAGTTCTCTGACCTCCTCCCTACAGGCTATCTCATCATTGTCGGTGATCAGGCCTACCACTGTTGTGTCGTCAGCAAACTTAATGATGGTGTTGGAGTCGTGTTTGGCCACGCAGTTGTGGGTGAACAGGAAGTACAGGAGGGGACTAAGTACACACCCCTGAGGTGCCCCAGTGTTGAGGATCATCGTGGCAGACGTGTTGTTGCCTACCCTTACCACCTGGGGGCGGCCCGTCAGGAAGTCCAGGATCCAGTTTCAAAGGGAGGTGTTTAGTCCCAGGGTCCTTAGCTGAGTAATGAGCTTCGTGGGCACTTCGTGGGCAATTCGTGGACACATTCTTACATGGGTGTTCCTTTTGTCCAGGTGGGAAAGAACAGTGTGGAGTGCGATTGAGATTGCGTCATCTGTGGATCTGTTGGGGCGGTATGCGAATTTGAGTGGGTCTAGGGTGTCCGGGAGGATGCTGTTGATGTGAGCCATGACCAGCCTTTCAAAGCCCTGCATGGCTACCAACGTGAGTGCTACAGGGTGGTACTTATTTAGGCAGGTTACCTTAGGTTCCTTAGGGAAAGGGACTATGGTGGTCTCCTTGAAACATGTAGATATTACAGACTTGGTCAGGGAGAGGTTGAAAATGTCAGTGAAGACAGTTGCCGGTTGGTCCGCGCATGCTTTGAGTACATTGAGTACATAATCCGTCTGGCCTCGCGGCTTTGTGAATTTGACCCGTTTAAAGGTCTTGCTCACATCGGCTACCGAGAGCGTTAAAACACAGTCATCCAGAACAGCTGGTGCTCTCGTGCATGCTTCAGTGTTGCTTGCCTCGAAGCGAGCATAAAAGGCATTTAGCTTGTCTGGTAGGCTCGCGTCACTGGGCAGCTCGCGTCTGGGTTTCCCTTAGAATTTTTTTCCCTCTGGTTGCACATGTGACATGCTGGTAAAAATGTGGTAAAACTGATTTAAGTTGCCTGCATTAAAGTCCCCGGCCACTAGAAGCACCACTTGTTTGCTTATGGCCTTATAGAGTTGGTTGAGTGCGGTCTTAGTGCCAGCATCGGTCTGTGGTGGTAAATAGATGGCTACGAATAATATAGATGAGAACTTTCTTGGTAGATAGTGTGGTCTACAGCTTATCATAAGGTACTCAACCTTATTGGTTGTGTGTGGTGCATTCTCACAGAAAGAAACCTGTTGGTGGAAAATCGTTGCATACATTTTATAATTATAAATGTTGAAAATCTGATTTCCCCCTACCTGATCATTGTCTTCAGCCGGCTCTGACCGTGGTGTAATGAGACAGGCAAGGAGAGTGAGCTCATCCGTGGTGGTCGGTAACCTTCTGGCCCAAACTGATCCTAATTTAAATGAATTACAGCGGGGCATAGGATATCAACAGTGAGAACGTTTAGCAGCTATTTACATTTGACTGTCAAATCTGTGTATTGGTGTTTAGCCAACAACTTTTATGGAGAGACCACCCCGAATTTTTGGTGCCATTCCATTAACCAATTTCATTACATTTACATTTACATTTAAGTCATTTAGCAGACGCTCTTATCCAGAGCGACTTACAAATTGGTGCATTCACCTTATGATATCCAGTGGAACAACCACTTTACAATAGTGCATCTAACTCTTTTAAGGGGGGGGGGTTAGAAGGGAATTACTTTATCCTATCCTAGGTATTCCTTAAAGAGGGTGGGTTTCAGGTGTCTCCGGAAGGTGGTGATTGACTCCGCTGACTGGCGTCCGTGAGGGGAGTTTGTCCACCATTGGGGTGCCGAGCAGCGAACAGTTTTGACTGGGCTGAGCGGAACTGTACTTCCTCAGAGGTAGGGAGGCGAGCAGGCCAGAGGTGGATGAACGCAGTGCCCTTGTTTGGGTGTAGGGCCTGATCAGAGCCTGAAGGTACGGAGGTGCCGTTCCCCTCACAGTCCGTAGCAACCCCATTGTCATTGTAGCAGGATGCGATGCTCAACTGGACAGCCAGGTCGAGAAGCGGAGGAGCGGGGTAGAACGTGAGAGAACTTGGGAAAGTTTGACCACCAGACGGGGCTGCGGCCTTCTGTGATGAGTTGTAAGGGGTTTAATGGCACAGGCAGGGAGCGCCAGCCAAACAGCGAGTATGACCAGTAATCCAGACGGGAAAAATGACAAGTGCCTGGATTAGAACCTGCGCCGCTTCCCTGCCGTGAGACTAAGGTCGTTACTACTGCGAATGTTAATGTAGAGCATTGAACCATACAAGGAACGGGTCACCACCTGATGTTCCTAGTATGAAGAAGAACAGAGGTGTTGTCCCAGGGATGCACGCCAAGGATTCTATAGCACTCTGGGAGGAGGACACATGGAGTTGGTCAACCGTAGATGGCGATCATGGAACGGGCAGTCCTCCCGGGAGGAAGAGCAGCTCCGTCTTGCGCGGAGGTATCAGCTTGAAGGTGGGCTCCGTCGATCACAACTGAATATGCTGCCAGATCATGCAGAAGATGCGATTCACCACCTGGTTCATCAGAGGGGGGAAAGGAGAAGATTAAATTGTAAATGTTGTCGTCTGATAAGCAATGATAGGAGAGACCAGTGAGGATATGACAGACCAAGTGACTTGGGTATAGCGAGAATGGAGAGGGCCTAGAACGAGCCCTGGGGGGACACCAGTGGTGAAGAGCACCCGTGTGACGGAGACAGATTCTCGCCACGCCACCTGGTAGGAGCGACCTGTCAGGTAGGACGCAATCCAAGCGTGGGCCGCGCCGGAGATGCCCAGCTCGGAGAGGGTGGAGAGGAGGATATGATGGTTTAAGACATTGATATGTTTTAAGCAGTCAATCTTGTCATTGTGATGACTATAAACGTTTATACTAACATTACCAATCTAAGGTAAAAAGGATGTGTAATTCCACTAAATTTTATGGGGTAGAAATGCAAGCTTGTGTAAGGTAATAGCACAAACTGTCCACATTAGGGCAATATCCAATAATTTCATATGGAAAAATAATTCAACATATCAATTTAAGATGATAGTATATGTTGCCCACTCACATTGCAACAATATCTATTTCTCACTAATTTAACCATTTAGACAGTTAAAAATGCTCTCAAACACAATTTAACCAGTTAGACAGTTAAAACATGCTCTCAAACACAATTTAACCAGGCGCTCTAGACTAGAGCCTCCGTGGTGTCAGTGCAGAAGCCTGAATGTTTGACGTCCCTAATATTAGGTTATTATCACATTTCGAACACATTTCAAAGCACTAGTGGTGTTCACCTGTGTTGGCACTTGCTAAACATTGAACAGAACAAGGCTATGTCAATAACTACATTTTGAAAAAAATGCAGATAGAGCCTTATAGCTTCCAAGCTCTCCGACTTGGCAAATACTCAGTTGAGTATGGGCCATGAACCACAGTTCTCACTCCAACTCATCACCTTCAAACAGGTTCCCCTAGATAGATTAGATAGATGCACTTAATATATCTGAGTACAGTTACTTAAAGTGATTTTGTAGTCATGACTTAAACCAACAGAGCACATGTGTCAATCTCATTCCACGTAGGGCCGAGTATCTGTGAGTTTTTTGCTCCTCCCTTGTACTTGATTGCTGAATTAAGGTAACTAATTAGTAAGGAACTCCCCTCACCTGGTTGTCTAGGTTTTAATTAAAAGGAAATAACAAAAACCAAGAGACAGTGCCCTCCATGGAATGAGTTTGACAGCCCTGCTCTATAGGGTCACAGTGACTATCTCAGAGGTGTCAAACTCATTCCATGGAGGGCCTAGTGTCTGCAGGTTTTTGTTTTTTCCTTTCAATTAATACTCAAGTACATGGGAGGAGCGAAAACACGCAGACACTAGGCCCTCCGTGGAATGAGTTTGACACGTGCTGTAGGGGGTCCAGATTTGAGTTGTATCAGCTTGAACATTTTGAGTAATGGCTCCACTAAGCCACGCCTCAAATCATTTCCCAGTATACTTTGTCTTTTCGAGTGAAATGTACTGTATTTCAATCCGGTGGCCTTCACCAAGTGAGTTCCTAGGTGAAGATTGTCATTATAATTAAACTCTTTATGACAATCACAGGACGTTGGTGGCACCTTAATTGGGGAGAATGGGCTCGTGGTAATAACTGGAGCGGAATCAGTGGAATGGTATCAAATACGCATGGTATCTAGGTCATTTATTCGCACCGTTCTGGCCATTATTATGAGCCATCCTCCGCTCAGCAGCCTCCTGTGCTGACAATACATTACGTATCTCATTAGGCCTTATTTTGAGGAAGCTTTACCGTAATACAATGGTCTGAAACTGATGGTTTCTGTTGCAAAATTCCAGTAACTTCCCCAAAATTCACAGATTAAAAAACTATCCTGGTTGGAAGATTTCCAGGAATCGTCCAACCCAGATTTCTAGAAAACCTGGGAAATTTACCAGGATTTGCAACCCTACCTGTAAATCACATTATGCCAGCTTGCAAAGTGATGTGTAATTCCTAATGGAATCCAGTCAGAGTTAGGCTATCCAACAGTTGGAATTGTTATTTACCCACAACCTGCATTCATAAGGACTGCCAGGGTTTTGATACTACATGAGCCATTTTAAATGGAACAACCATTTCAGTACCGGTGCAAAAAAATCTAACTAAATGTTTGGATTAGTTTAGGAAAATGTATGTTATTTATCTTTGTGTAGCATAAGATTAATTAATCACTCACTCATTGTACATGCAAAAACACATATTACAAACATTTCCCAAAAATGGACCTGCAGTAGAGCATGCTGGGTAGAAAGTTAATGGGTTGAAACATAATTTGTTTTTGTTGATGTGACTTCTCATTTAGTTTTCAGTCAGTTCCACATACACATTTTAAGTAAAAATGACTTTTCATTGACTTTGAGTTCAACTTACTATAAGTATTTGAGTTAAAAAGGCTAATTGACATAATTTGAGTCAATTGGATGTGTACCTGTGGATGTATTTCAAGGCCTATCTTAAAACTTAGTGCCTCTTTGCTTGACATCATGGGAAAATCAAAAGAAATCAGCCAATACCTCAGAAAAAAATGGTAGACCTCCACAAGTCTGGTTCATCCTTGGGAGAAATTTCCAAATGCCTTAAGGTACCACATTCATCTGTACAAACAATAGTATGCAAGTATAAACACCATGGGACCACGCAGCCATCATACCGCCCAGGAAGGAGACGCGCTCTGTCTCGTAGAGATGAACGTACTTTGGTGCGAAAAGTGCAAATCAATCCCAGAACAACAGCAAAAGACCTTGTGAAGATGCTGGAGGAAACAGGTACAAAAGTATCTATATCCACAGTAAAATGAGTCCTATAAAGTCCGCTCAGCAAGGAAGAAGCCACTGCTCCAAAACCGCCCTAAAAAGACAGACTTCGGTTTGCACCTGGACATTGTGACAAAGATCGTACATTTTGGAGAAATGTCCTATGGTCTGATGAAACAAAAATAGAACTGTTTGGCCATAATGGCCATTGTTATGTTTAGAGGAAAAAGGGGGAAGCTTGCAAGCCCGAAGAACACCATCCCAACCGTGAAGGACAGGGGTTGGCAGCATCATGTTGTGGGGGTGCTTTTCTGCAGGAGGGACTGGTGCACTTCACAAAATAGATGGCATTATGAGAAAGGAAAATTATGTGGATATATTGAAGCAACATCTGAAGACATCAGTCAGGAAGTTAAAGCTTGGTCGCAAATGGGTCTTCCAAATGGACAATGACCCCAAGCATACTTCCAAAGTTGTGGCAAAATGGCTTAAGGACAACAAAGTCAAGGTATTGGAGTAGCCGTCACAATGCTCTGACCTCAATCCCATAGAAGATTTGTGGGCAGAACTGAAAAAGCGTGTGCGAGCAAGAAGGCCTACAAACCTGACTCAGTTACACCAGCTCTGTCAGGAGGAATGGGCCAAAATTCACCCAACTTATTGTGAGAAGCTTGTGGAAGGCTACCTGAAACGTTTGACCCAAGTTAAACAATTTAAAGGCAATGCTACCAAATACTAATTGAGTGTATGTAAACTTCTGACCCACTGGGAATGTGATGAAAGAAATAAAAGCTGAAATAAATAATTCTCTCTACTATTATTCTGACATTTCCCATTCTTAAAATAAAGTGGTGATCCTAACTGACCTAAGACAGGGAATTATTACTAGGATTAAATGTCAGGAATTGTGAAACTGCGTTTAAATGTATTTGGCTAAGGTGTATGTAAACTTCCGACTTGAACTGTAGATGTTCCCTACAACACAAATTCACATTTCCACCCCCCCACCCCCACACACACACACACACACTGTGCTAGTACAGCCTACATTAGGAGGCTGCTGTGTGCCCGACCCACATCATGCTTCTCCCTCTGTCCCAGTTGGGCATCTGGAACTACACTCTCTTATCAGGATGGGGGCGGTGGCTCCCCTCAGACCTAAATATGGAGCCTGGGAGAGGGGGAGGAGAGAGAAGAGAAGAGAGAATAATGTCATTTGATGTGTACATTGAACAACAACACAAATGAAGAGCTGTGGCAGGCTGTGCAATTCAAGTATAAAAAAATTGTGCAGCTGAGCAGGTATTCTCTTCCCTGAGCATAAACACTTAACAATGGTGCCCATTATAAGCATACACTGTACAAGGTACAGAACATTATGGCTACTGTAGCACATCATTGTACTTCTGTCCTAGATTAAATCAGTGTGTCTTAGTCAAACCGAGGATGAGTAACTTTGACTGTGACCTGAAGACTTGAATTAGTTCCCCAAGCTAATTCCTAGACTTTAGCTCAGTCTGCTAACACAGTCTTGATGGGGTACGCAGAAGACCTGGGTCGGTCACAAAATGAATGTAGAGAGGTTGTCTCATTCTGTGTCCAATACCCCTGACGTGGTCCTTTTGATAGGAGAGAATATACTCTCTCTCTCTCTCTCTCCCCCCTCCTGTAGGGTGGTGACACAGTTCTTTGTGTTCCTGTACTGTAAATGTCTGTGGCGAGGCCTGAAGTTTGTGATCAGGAAGGTCACAGGGAGGTGCGAACTGCAACGGATCTGCCACAACAACAAGCCAGGGGCCCGAAGGACCCTTAAGATCGGTAGGCCTACTTATTGTCTTAGAATAATTGTTTAATTCGTCAACATGTAATTTCATCTGTTATCAATTCTGATTCTGTGTGAGAGATATGTCGGCTATGATAATGATAAAAGTGGTGGGTGGGAACTGGGAATTTGAAATACTGTAGGTTTGTTAGCATTTATTTTTTAACTTGTTTTTCCCATTCAGAGTCTTCCCTCAGGTACTCAAAGAATGAGGTGAGTGGTGTACATTTGATGGGTAATATGGTATTTCATAACTTATACACATTTTTACACAACTGTGATGATGCTTTGTGCTTTCCTCCTCCTCCTCCTGCCCGCTATTCCTCCTCCTCCTCTTCCTGCCCCCTATTCCTCCTCAACCACATCCTACCCCCTATTCTTCCTCATCCTCCTCCTGCCCCCTATTCCTCCTTCTCTTCATGCCCCCTATTCCTCCACCTCCTGCCCCCTATTCCTCCTCCTTCTCTTCATGCCCCCTTTTCCTCCTCCCTTATACACATCTAGATGTGTATAAGAGACAGCTTCATGCCCCCTATTCCTCCACCTCCTGCCCCCTATTCCTCCTCCTTCTCTTCATGCCCCCTTTTCCTCCTCCTGCTCCCTATTCTTCCTTCTCCTGCCTCCTATTCTTCTTCCTCCTCCTCCTCCTCTTTCTCCTCATCTTTCTCTTCCCTCTCCAGCTGTGCCAGTCTGCCCTCAGTGCTCACCCAGACCGAGTGGAGAAGACCATCGATGACATCATGACCCTGAAGAAGGTCAACCCTGACACTAACCCACAGTAAGATCATGTTCAGCACTGAATCTGTTGATCACTGCATCATTTGCATAGGCAGATTTAATCACTATAATGAAGTACTGAGAGCCACCAAGCGGTCTTTTAAGGTTCATAACGTGCCCGACCTAACTAGAATACAATTGATATATACTCTAGTCAGACTACTGATCAGGATTGAAACACCTACAGTGGCCCAGGATCCAGTCCAAGGCACGTATAGCACTGGTTACTATACAGCTGACAATCCCTTTTTAAAGGTATTTTCCACAAAGTTCTTCAGAGATTGCATTTTTGGTAAACCTTGCAAGTCGGCTCAAACGCAAATTACCTTTTAAGAGACCGTTATAGTGCCCTGCGCTACAATGGACCTAGAATTGAATCCTGGCTCTAGTACTTACAAAAGGAGCCTCCAAAAAGAGCATGCTCTCACAGACCTCAAGGCTCATCCAGGCTAAGCCATAAGAGAAGCACTGGGTTGAGTTCATTAGGGTACACCATAGCTTATTGTTTGAGCATTTTGTATAGGAAAAGACTAGACCAGCCTCTCTCCAATCCCCCTTTCATTCTCTTCCGTTTGGTGTCTATTGAACACAAACCTATAGTAGTACGTCACCTCCAGGCTAACCTATAGGCTGACCCTTGCATGGCTGTGTTTCTCCCCAGGCTAGGCATCTCCCTCCAGGCCAGTCTGTTCCAGATCGTCGGCTACCGTAGCCTGGTGGCGGAGGTGGAGAAGCTACGCAGGGAGCCGTACGACTGTGAGAACCCTGACCATGAGGAGATGTTGATGAAGGTAAGATGTAATGTTATTATAATGCATTATGAAGTGCTACAATAAATACCACTATTTAATGTATGTGTTGATATACTGACTTGTGCTGCTGACATCTGTGCTTACTGGAATTGATATAAAGTAGCTAGACAGGTAGAATTTCTGTGCTTTCTATAGTTTGGGAGCTAGAGTGGGGTAGTTACTTTGTGTGGGTTAGATACAGTATATAATTTGATCCCCTGCTCAGAATGTAAGGTGACTGAATTGCTGATATAAATTGTTATTTGCTATGTTTGAAAGGGCCAGGTTTTGAATATCAGGGCCCATATTCATAAACTGTCTCAGAGTAGGATTGCTGATCCAGGATCAGTTTGGCCTTTAAATCATAATGAATAACAATATATTGACAGGGAGTGGACCTGTTCCTAGCACTGCTACTCTGAGACACTTTATGAATACGGGATCTGGCTGTATTTACTGATAGGAGTAAGTAGTCTCTCCCAGATGAATGTCTGTGTTTGTTCTGTTGTAGCTGTGGAAGACACTGCGTCCTGATTCGACACTCACCGGGCGGATCTCCAAGCAGTGGTGTGAGATCGGTTTCCAAGGCAATGACCCCAAGACTGATTTCAGGGGCATGGGTCTACTGGGCCTACACAATCTTCTGTGAGTGTCTCTGTGTGTGTGACAGTGTCGTGTGATGGTGTCATGTGTGTGTGTGTGTAATATGAGTCACTGTACTGTACAAATGTTTTCCTCTGCAGACAAGGACCAGACAGTAGTACAGTACTGATTATACATCCAGTAACAATGTCAAGGGACATAGAGACAATCCTGTACAATCCTAATTTATGTTTCCCCTGTGTTTTAACTTCCTCTACCATAGATATTTTGCTGAGCATGACAAGGCCACCGCTCTCCAGGTGCTTCATGACTCCCTGCAGCCCAAACACAGGTGGTTCCCTCCCCTTTACCCCTCCTTCACCCGCCCCCTGACCTATAGCGTAGAGATTGGCTCTTGATTTATATCAACCCCTTACAACATGCTATGAAGAATGACCTGTCTAGGGTCGAACCAATGACTGCTAGATATTTTGGATGATTTGTACCTATCATGCTTATTTGTCAGCTCACCATCTTATCCCGCGTTCCAGGCTGACTACATTGCAGAAGCCTTCCAGATCCAGAACACCTGGATAGGTGTTGAACATATTATCTAGCCACATCAAATGATATAGCAATCAGATGCCCGACTGTGCTGTCGATGAAGTGGCACTTAACCATTGGTTGATGCAATGCAACGTCTGCAATGTAGTTGGCCTGGAACGCGACCTGTATGATTAAGTTAAGCGCTGGAGTCACACGAACTCTCAACATAAGAGTCCCACTATTGAAACCCCTTTGGAGGAAATCTTATAAAACGGGAAATCACGATCAGTAGTCTTGAATTCTATTTCCCTTCAGACCTCTCTGATGTTTTGAGTTTCTCGTGGGTCATGTTCATTAAGCACCTAACAAACAAAAAAAAGACTGAACAGGGAGGAACTACCTGAACTTGCCCAATAAGAAACACACATTTTTGCTTTCCGTTGTGTACAATTTAAGATAATTTTCCAGTGTGCCCTAATGAACCCAACACTAGTTCTTCTACACTGGTTAGGCTACACTGTGGCTGTGTCAGTCTATAGCTGCAATTTATAGTACGGACTTAGATGACTGCAGTTGTGACTAGCGTTTTAATTTCTGTCGTTTGGCACCTTTGCTTTGGTCTACATCTCACTGGGCACACTCACTTTCTTTCTTTCTCCACCTCCATTCTCTCCATCCCTGTCTCTCACGTGTGTAGGAGCATTCCCAAAGAGGCAAGGTACTACTTCATCATTTCACATTCATACTGACCAATTGATTTGCTACTTTTTTGAATTATTTCTATATGTACTTGTTATAGTTACGCATTCCATTCATTAATTGCGATGAGTTATAGAATCTAGATAGTAATGGATATTGTCATATGAAACTGCATCATGGCACTTTCTTTGCACTGCTCATCTTGTTTCATTAGCTGAGGTCTTTGACGTTTCTGAGGTACCTCTGAAGTAGACTGGTTGCAGTTCTGTTTGTGCTGTCTTGACAATGACCATAGGAGTTACTTCAGCAGTCAGAAAACACTGCAATGTCAGAGCTCTAGATGCACACTCACACTCACGCTTGTGTCCTCCACAGCAAAATGAGCAAAGCAGAATGGGAACAGAAGAACTTTGATAAAGCAATTGGGTGAGTCTCAAATCCCTAAAACACGCACGTACAGCGGAGATGGCACAGGAGAGAATATCAAGAAGAATCCTTTGATGTCCATGTGTCCTCATCATACCATAGGCTTGGCAGTGTCTTAAAGGATTATGGGAGATCTGGGCATGGGGTGGAGGGTTACTGTAGCTCTAGGGAGATTTGGACATGGGGTGGAGGGTTACTGTAGCTCTAGGGAGATCTGGGCATGGGGTGGAGGGTTACTGTAGCTCTAGGGAGATTTGGACTGGGGTGGAGGGTTACTGTAGCTCTAGGGAGATTTGGGCATGGGGTGGAGGGTTACTGTAGCTCTAGGGAGATCTGGTCATGGGGTGGAGGGTTACTGTAGCTCTAGGGAGATCTGGCATGGGGTGGAGGGTTTACTGTAGCTCTAGGGAGATCTGGGCATGGGGTGGAGGGTTACTGTAGCTCTAGGGAGATTTGGGCATGGGGTGGGAGGGTTACTGTAGCCAGAGCAGGTGCCGGATAGCTCTAGGGAGATCTGGGCATGGGGTGGAGGGTTACTGTAGCTCTAGGGAGATCTGGGCATGGGGTGGAGGGTTACTGTAGCTCTAGGGAGATTTGGCTCCGGCAGAGGGGCTGTTTCAGCACTGGAAGTCCGGCTGTGACATATATATTCAGGCTGTGTGTGTGTGTTTTCAGAGGATGAATTGTGTGTGTGTGTGTGTGTGTTTTCAGAGGTGAAGTGTGTGTGTGTGTGTGTGTGTGCCAGGATTTGTTTAGATTCAGCTCTTGTACACACCTATTCCTTTAGTTCAATTGTCTCAGTCAAACCTTGGCAAAATCACTTCTCATACTTGCACTGTAATAGGCCAAGTCCACGTTGTGGATTTCAAATCTCAACAAGGCCATACATTATTTTCACCCAATCAAAACCTGTGAGATCATTAAGCTACATTACAAGCATAAGACTGTAAATATATTCCATTCTAGTCCATATCCACTAGTGCCTACTGCCTACTTAAGTCGTGTAGAAGGAACAACCGCAGGGGGCAGCACAGAGGCTTGTGCACAGCTAAAAAGATTGCCTTTGTTCCAGCTTCAGATAAAATTAGATATGTTTATAACTGATTGTTCCAGATACTCCTTTGCCATCGTGGGCATCAACATCACGGATCTGGCCTACTCTCTGCTGGTGAGCGGAGCCCTGAAGACCCACCTGTACAACGTAGCCCCGGAGATGCCCAGCCTCAGCCACTTCCAGCAGACCTTCTGTGAGTGGGAACCACTGTGCCCATAATGGCACCCTATTCCATATGTATTGTACTACTAAATGGTACTCTATTCCATATGTATCGTACTACTAAATGGCAACATATTCCCTATATAGTGTAAGACATTTGCCAAGAGTCCAATAGGGTGCCATTTCAGATGCAGTCTTTGTGTTAAATCTGCTAGCACGTGTGACGATATATTGATATAACTTGAGAACCGAACGGCGCACTTATACACTTTCAGTCATGCTTCTCACTAATCTCAATCAGCATGCCTTCAACTTGTCAGACAGAAAATGCTGTGAGAATTCCTACAGTATCTTTCCCTGAAATATTGTTTTATCGTAATATCATAGTAGTATCTTTCCCTGAAATATGATAACCCAAAACAAATGTTTTTTTCAATTTTGGTACAGTTATTGTAGTACTGTATGAAAATGTTATACTGTTGTCCCACCCTTACCTGCTAACCTACAGGTTTTCCGTTTTCTTCTGGTCCTCCTCTGTGATCCCAGCCGCTTTTCCCAGATCTGTTTGTGCTGTATAGCCAACTATGACCATAGGAATTGGCAAGACAACACAAACAGTTCTAGGACCAGGCTACTGTGGTTCTGTCCGGCTTATGTTCCACCCTCTCCTCTCACAGGTTACCTAATGCAGGAGTTCCATCGGTTCTGGATCGAGGAGGACCCCTGTGACATCATGGAGTTCAACCGTGTGCGTTCCAAGTTCCACCGGCGGGTGCTGCGGCAGCTCAAGAACCCCGACATGGCGCTGTGCCCCCACTTCGCCGCCTCCGACCTCCACCTGGTCAACCTGTAAATACACTCCCCCTGACTTCTAACCCCTGGCCCTATACCTCTAACCTCCTCAACCCCACCCCCGTCCTCCCAGCTACATCACGTCACTGCCAACTGCTCACCCCGCCAGCGCTCACACACATGCTCACACACACCCACCCCTCCACACCCTGCCTCTAACCCCCACAGCGACTTCAGAACCACCAGCACCACTAGATGACCATGGCGATTGTAGGGGTGCATGATGAGGCTGCACCACATAGTCATTCACTGACTCATTGTTATTCCTTGCTTTAATGATTTGTGATTGTACAACAACCATCCATTGCTGGTTATGTATTGCTATTATTATGCATTTTTAAAGAAATAGTTTACCCAAATTACAAAATGAATATGTACTTTGGGTGACCTATCCCTTTAATTGAATCATCATGAAACAAGTGCTTTGTTTTCTCCAGTCCGTTATCCCCTTGAATACATCTCATTGTGATGAATGTTCGGCTGTGACACCAAAAATATTTGAGTACATTTAAGGAGACAGTGCTTCCTCTTTACCATTAGACAGGGCAATAACAGTAGTCCTAAACTGTGCTGTCAGACTGTCAGAAGTCACAAACTGAAAAGGCTTCATAAGCTTCCTATGCTTATGTAGGGAATTGTACAAGAGCTATGTACTTATTCTATAGTTGGCTCTGTGTAGTGTAGTGTACTGCACTGTACTGTATAAGGAAGTCAAGAGTTACTGTCCAATCCTATGTTGCCTGCCGTATTTAAGTGGGGAAGCAGCAAGGCTTTGTGTTGCAATGTGCAGACAGACAATTCTGCAGACAGACAAATCGGTCGAGGAGGGGTATATGAAGGAAATGAAAGTAGGCTAATAAAAGAAGATTGCTATGATACATGAGCTGGAAAAAAGGGCATATGCACTATATAGGACTGGATTAATTTGCAGTCAAAATCAATCAAGAGATAGCAGACATTCATTCATCCAATTAAATCACTTGCAGCCATCATCTCAGCAAGGCAGTTTCTTTTCTGAATCATTTGTCCAATATTTATCAATTGTATTTAATCACATTTGAGGTCAAATGCATGACAAGAACACTTCACAAGAGCATAATTCTCATTGCCAAAATGTAGACTAATGTGGACAATTCACATTCATCAGAATAGCAGTTTGAAGAAATGGTAATTTATTTTATGAATGTTATTCAGCTATGTCCATGATTGTTTGATTTGTAAATCTTTATTCAACTATGTCCACGATTGTTTGATTTGTAAATATTTTTAGATATATTGAATGTGACACATTAAATGTTCACTGAATTAGTACATCAATTATTTACATTCCCCTCGACGTACATATGACTTTGGGTGTTTTCATACTTGGTCCCTTTCAGACAATTTGTGAACTCAGTGCGGCTTGCTTAATTTTTTTATGCAGTGTGAACACTCCAACGGAACTCAGACCCCTCAAAAGAGCCCTCGAAGTGAACCAAACTGAAACCATCTCGAGGGGTGGTCTGAGTTCAGGTTCCCTTGAATTCCGTGGTCCTGTTCCCTTTTTTAGGGCAATGTGAGTACAAAGCTCCACAGATTCACTTGTCATTATTCCCATACGACACACTAAACTACAGCAACACCGTTTCTTCTGCCATAACCCCTCGCATTGGTACCACAAAAGAGAGAAGATGATGATGTGCTGGGACGTATTCATTCCACTGATTCTGTTGCAAACGTTTCTAAAACGGAAGCAGACGGAATGAAAACGGAGAGGAACCTACCTGAATTTGTCCAATACAAAAATATGTTTTAGGTTGACTGTTTGGCTAATGATTACACCCCAGACTCACTGAAAATACGTGTGCTATTTTTGGATATTGATTAGTGATTGTCAAGGATGCACAGAAATTCCAAAATATGTGAGTTTTTAGTTCAGATTATTTGTTTGCAATATGTGATCTATAGGCTAAGCGAGCTTCATAAACTGTTTATTCAATTGTGCAGTATAAAACTACAATATGTAACTTTTTGGGCGACTTGACCAAATTCACATAGAAATGTGAGTTAAAGATGAATTCCCGTTGAAAGCAAGTCTACGAAGCTGTAGATCTGTTCTGAGTGCTGTTTCTATGCTACCCGTTCTGAAGTTCCGTTTTTGCATAGTTTACTTTCGGTTTTGTACACCAGCGATTTCTGCATAGTGCATCTTTAAATAGTGTGAAAAGACAACATATTTGGTGAAAATCACAACACGGAGTGCAAAATAAATTATATCTCTGAAAGGGCCAGTAGCCTACATTAGGTGTACAATTTTCAATTACAGCATTATTTAATCTGCAGATATTTGTCTGCTATTTATTCTGTTACCAATAGTAATTAAATGTTAATAGTATCCTCTGATTACAATTATATCTCATCTTTTAACTAAATGCAATTTATTAGCTACCAAAATGTAAGTAGGTATATCTAGCTGTCCGATAACACATGCTGATGGAATGGTTTGTCCTGCACTTTGTAAAAACCCAGAGTGAATTGAGGGAATGTTGGAAAAAGATATTGGTTCCTTTCTAAACATAGAAATGTGAATGCAAAGAGGACTTGAACCACAAAATGGGTGAAGTGAACTGGCAAAAGAGTTGAGTACTCATTCAAAGGCAAAGGCAGCATGAATACAAAGAAAATTGGGTTATTTAGCAAAAAAATTAATAACTTTAAAGAGGACTGAGATTAGTTTTTTTAAAGGACCATGTGAAAACACCCTTAGTTGTTACTGTAGGCTAATAATCTTGTTTGCAACAGTCCTGCCTGCGTTGTTGTTTTACTCACTATATGGCATAATCAATGAAGAGCGGGATCACAAGCGTTATTCCCCATAGAGCGAGCTGTGTCGAGTGACTGACTAAAGCTTACACCAATGCCTCCAAACTGAATTCACATTTTGCTGTGTTTCTTTTCTTACAGTGACTAATGTATATTACAGTGACTGGAATATTATTCCAGGTGTGCATGTTTTGTACTTTTCCATTCTACTTCTTTTGAACGAGGTAAAGACCACTCATTTCTAATGGTTAATTAAAGGGACATTTTACATAATACATGAACGTTTGTCAGATGTTTTCAGACCTCAACTACGTTGTGAGATGTAGTGAAATCAGACTACTTTTGGGGTCTGAAAACATCTGCCAAACTTTGATTTGAAAGTGTAATGCCCTTCTGAGATTTTTATGGTTCAGATAGTTCACTGCATGATATTATCAGCTAGGGCTTTCAGTGAACACCACAAACGTAATTACCATAGGCCTTCTTTAAAAAAAAATTGTCTTGTTGAAATGCCATGCTTGCACAGTTTCTTTATTTGGAATAGTATTTATGAACAGGTTTGTTACCTTTTAAGTGAATGTCAATGCTTGTGATCCGTAGTTTTGCAGCAGTTTGCTTCAGTGCATGTCAACGTGTGGTTTGTCTTGTTGCGCCTTTGCTCTTTCTTTCGCTTGATGGTCGTCAACAGTGCACTTTTGGAAATAAATACGATTTCATGTCACTCAAATACACTATAGTGCAACACTTATTTATTTGTGTTATTTGAGTGTATTTGGGCTTAATGCTCAATAAAGATATAGATGTTAGATACAATCTGCTGTACATACTGCTTGAAGAAATGCTACTAAAGAGATCATCTTAAGCAATATGCATGATCAAACCCACGATGTCGCTGCTCCTCCGGCATCTTGTACTGCTTCTGTTTAAGCCTAGATCATGAGAAGATACATTCTAGACAATTAGGAACTTATTTGTGCTTCAATTCTTTGTGCTGTGTAACAGTTACTTTTTGAGACCACAATAAAATATCAATGTAATTAAAGGATCAATGTATTTGTGTTTCCTCTGTGTCCGTATAGTATCATAATTGTGTTTGTGTGTGTGTGTTTAGGGGTATTGTCAATTAATCATTGACCAGGTCACCTTGTTATATCTATAATGGCCAGGTCAGATAAAGCCTCATCACCTCCTGTACTTTCCTTTTTCTTGTCCTTTCTCTTTATAATATGCAATTTGTGAAATGATTTATGATTGGTTATAAGACTTTTAACATAGGATTTTCCAACTAGCAACAGCTGCTGATTGGTCCAGGAAATAGCCTAGTGAAGTTTGAAAAAACAAAACTAGTTGAAAGGAATGGGAAAATGAAATTTACTGCAGCGGATTTAAGTATGTGGCTACAACTCAGTTATACATACAACCAGAGGCGATTTCAGCATGTAAATCATGGTGGGGGGAAAAAATAATAATTACATGGGATGCTTGCCAACAAAGCCACTGCACCACACAACACTAAACAATACATTAATTGCACTATAACGGTGACATATGGTGCCTACATAAAGCTGTCCTAACAGCAGTCCCAACATCTTACCACTGCTACACCTGGCTACCAGCGGAGCCTTGTCTGGCAGCGAAACAGTTCATTCAGCCTCATTTACTGCCTTTAAAAAAAACATAGCTGATATGGCTGACTTACTTAAACAAATGTGGTTTCTAATGTCAATTGAGATGTACAAACTATGGCATAAGGGGACGAGATGCGGATAAGAGGCAATCCATAATTTAGATTAAGACATTAATGAGCGAGCTAGGACGGACGTAGTCGATATAACTATTTGTTTTGCACTTTTGAAATGTACAGCGACAGAATTCAGAACATGGGCCATTCTTACAGTATACATATCTCCCTGGCATATTACATAATTTATGCAGCAGCATACAATACATTTTTGGACTCACCTTGTTGTGCTGTGCTCACTTGAACAGGAAGGTGACGCGGCGGTCCTTCGTGGGCAAATTTTGTCATCAAAGTCTAGCATTCTCTGGATTTATGGTGCTTTCACAACAGCTGGGAACTCGGAAAAATACAAGGTTGAATCATGATTCATCATCTTCAGGTTGTGGCTCTAGAAAGAGGCCGGATTTACAATTCTGAGTTGGATGACCATTCAAACGTGTTTCCCAGTCGGAGCTCGTTTATTCCTGACTTCCCAGTTGTCTTGAAATGACTGAGGTCAAGTTTTCGCAGTTCCGACTTAACAGTTGTTTTGAGCGCGGCACAAATCATGCTTCATTGACAGCATGGCCAATGTTGAATGTTTATCATTTTAAACTTGGAAAAGAGCCCATTAATCCTAGATTTGGGACCACACAGCCACTCCACTGAATAGCAGGCTAGTGATTGCTTTTCAATGCATGCAGTTAATGTTAGCCACTGTCACTGATTCCTTCCAAACCACTCATTGTTGAATTTGCGATTTCCAACTTGTTGTGTAATGTTTATGTCCAATGGCCGATGAGCACCTATGTGTTTTATCTATAATTTCTCTTCGTTATTTCTCTTCATATGACAAGAATTAAAAAGGATTTGTCAGTAGATTATCGACTTGATTCATGATCATGACTGCTACAGTAGCTAAGATTTTGAAAGAATGATGTTGACATGATCAGTCCAATCAAAGCTACTGTACATATAATGTGATTTGACGTTATTTTATCTGTGGCCAATTACCTTGAGCCTTCTTGGATGGGTACTTATAATGTAACTCTATGGCAGCACCCAAGGGGCTAGAATTGTCTAGCTCTACCCTTAGATTTGGCGGTGATGTAGTGTCCCCATGAGTGACAGAACACTGAGCCAATCATAGCACAACATATTTTCTGCTGGCTTGCACTACCACCAGAGAAAGCACTGAGCTAGGCTGAAACACCTGCATTTTGGAGCTGCCTTACTCAAGAAAGCAAAAAAGAGACCATGTTTGTATGCGACTTTATTAACTCAATGATATACAGTGGGGAGAACAAGTATTTGATACACTGCCGATTTTGCAGGTTTTCCTACTTACAAAGCATGTAGAGGTCTGTAATTTTTATCATAGGTACACTTCAACTGTGAGATACGGAATCTAAAACAAAAATCCAGAATATCACATTGTATGATTTTTAAGTAATTAATTTGCATTTTATTGCATGACATAAGTATTTGAATCAACCTACCAACCAGTAAGAATTCCGGCTCTCACAGACCTGTTAGTTTTTCTTTAAGAAGCCCTCCTGTTCTCCACTCATTACCTGTATTAACTGCACCTGTTTGAACTCGTTACCTGTATAAAAGACACCTGTCCACACGCTCAATCAAACAAGACTCCAACCTCTCCACAATGGCCAACCAGAGAGCTGTGTAAGGACATCAGGGATAAAATTGTAGACCTGCACAAGGCTGGGACGAGCTACAGGACAATAGGCAAGCAGCTTGGTGAGAAGGCAACAACTGTTGGCGCAATTATTAGAAAATGGAAGAAGTTCAAGATGACGGTCAATCACCCTCGGACTGGGGCTCCATGCAAGATATCACCTCGTGGGCATCAATGATCATGAGAAGGTGAGGGATCAGCCCAGAACTACACGGCAGGACCTGGTCAATGACCTGAAAGAGCTGGGACCACAGTCTCGAAGAAAACCATTAGTAACACACTACGCCGTCATGGATTAAAATCCTGCAGCGCACGCAAGGTCCCCTGCTCAAGCCAGCGCATGTCCAGGCCCGTCTGAAGTTTGCCAATGACCATCTGGATGATCCAGAGGAGGAATGGGAGAAGGTCATGTGGTCTGATGAGACAAAAATATAATTTTTGGTCTAAACTCCACTCGCTGTGTTTGGAGGAAGAAGAAGGATGAGTACAACCCCAAGAACCCATCCAACCGTGAAGCATGGAGGTGGAAACATCATTCTTTTGGGCTGCTTTTCTGCAAAGGGGACAGGACGACTGCCACGTATTGAGGGGAGGATGGATGGGGCCATGTATCGTGAAATCTTGGCCAACAACCTCCTTCCCTCAGTAAGAGCATTGAAGATGGGTCGTGGCTGGGTCTTCCAGCATGACAACGACCCGAAACACACAGCCAGGGCAACTAAGGAGTGGCTCCGTAAGAAGCATCGCAAGGTCCTGGAGTGGTCTAGCCAGTCTCCGACCTGAACCCAATAGAAAATCTTTGGAGGGAGCTGAAATTCCGTATTGCCCAGCGACAGCCCCGAAACCTGAAGGATCTGGAGAAGGTCTGTATGGAGGAGTGGGCCAAAATCCCTGCTGCAGTGTGTGCAAACCTGGTCAAGAACTACAGGAAATGTATGATCTCTGTAATTGCAACCAAAGGGTTTCTGTACCAAATATTAAGTTCTGCTTTTCTGATGTATCAAATACTTATGTCATGCAATAAAATGCAAAGGAATTACTTAAAAATCATACAATGTAATTTTCTGGATTTTTGTTTTAGATTCCGTCTCTCACAGTTGAAGTGTACCTATGATAAAAATTACAGACCTCTACATGCTTTGTAAGTAGGAAAACCTGCAAAATCGGCAGTGTATCAAATACTTGTTCTCCCCACTGTACATATTCTTTTTACATTGCTTGCAAACTGATATGTGACACGTATTAATGACAAAATAACATGCAAAACAGGCAACCCCCCCATCCATCAGATTCTGATTCTTCAAGGTGACCATAACAGGGAAAAGTGAGAAAATAATGGATGATATGATGTTTATGGACATTATTATCTAAATTAAGTTAAATGACAAATGTAAATTATATTTCATGATTGAACCCTCAAGTGTCAGAAGCCTTTAGTTTCCAGATGTTTGTGGCTGTCAGATATAATTGAAACATGTATTTGTTCAGTAAGTATAATAAGAAAGAAAGAGTCACACACTTTACTTTAAAAAACATTATGAACACCTGCCCCACAACTACAACAGTGACACAGATATTTCACTGGATGTATAAATGTGAAGCATCCACTTGGCGTTTTCACTCACTATCAAATATGGTAGGGAGAGGAAGCCCAGTGGCGGGCGATGGAAGGAGATGGTTTCTGGCTGACATTCTGCACATTTTCTCATCTATGAAACATCAAATAAAAGAACATATTATTGGTCACATACACATGGTTAGCAGATGTTACTGCGAGTGTAGTGAAATGCTTGTGCTTCTAGTTCCGACAGTCCAGCAATATCTAACAAGTAATCTAACAATTCCACAACAACTACCTAATACACACAAATCTAAGTAAAGAAATGGAATAAGAAAATATACATATAAATATATGGATGAGCAATGAACGAGCGGCATAGGCAAGATGCAATAGATGGTATAAAATACAGTATATTCATGTGAGATGAGTAATGCAAGATTTATAAACGATTTATTAAAGTAAAGTGGCATTATTAAAGTGACTAGTGGTCCATTTATTAAAGTGGCCAATGATTTCAAGTCTGTATGTAGGCAGCAGCCTCTCTGTGTTAGTGATGGCTGTTTAACAGTCTGATGGCCTTGAGATAGAAGCTGTTTTTCAGTCTCTCGGGCCCAGCTTTGATGCACCTGTACTGACCTCGCCTTCTGGATGGTAGCCGGGTGAACAGGCATTGGCTCGGGTGGTTGTTGTCCTTGATGATCTTTTTGGCCTTCCTGTGACATCGGGTGATGTAGATGTCCTGGAGGGTAGGTTGTTTGCCCCACGATGATGCATTGTGCAGACCGCACCACCCTCTGGAGAGCCCAGTGGTTGTGGGCGGTGCAGTTGCCGTACCAGGCGGTGATACAGCCCGACAGGATGCTCTCAATTGTAAACTGTAAAAGTTTGTGAGGGCTTTAGATGGAAAGCCACATTTCTTCAGCCTCCTGAGGTTCTTCACCACGCTGTCTGTGTGGGTGGACCATTTCAGTTTGTAAGTGATGTGTACGCCGAGGAACTTTCCACCTTCTCCACTGCTGTCCCTTCAATGTGGATAGGGGGTTGCTCCGTCTGCTGTTTCCTGAAGTCCACAATCATCTCCTTTGTTTTGTTGACGTTGAGTGAAAGGTTGTTTTCCTGACACCACACTCCGAGTGCCCTCGCCTCCTCCCTATAGGCTGTCTCGTCGTTGTTGGTAATCAAGCCTACTACTGTTGTGCCATCTGCAAACTTGGAGGCATGCATGGCCACGCAGTCGTGGGTGAACAGCGAGTACAGGAGGGGGCTGAGAACACACCCTTGGGGGCCCAGTGTTGAGGATCAGCGATGTGGAGATGTTGTTTCCTACCTTCACCACCTGGTGGCGGCCCGTCAGAAAGTCCAAGACCCAATTGTACAAGGCGGGGTTGAGACCCAGGACCTCAAGCTTAATGATGAGCTTGGAGGGTACTATGTTGTTGAATGCTGAGCTGTAGTAAATGAACAGCATTCTTTCATAACTATTCCTCTTGTCCAGATGGGATAGGGTAGTGTGTAGTGTGATGGCGATTGCATCGTCTGTGGACCTATTGGGGCGGTAAACAAATTGAAGTGGGTCTAGGGTGACAGGTAAGGTGGAGGTGATATGATATGATCCTTGATCTCAATGCAGTTTTCTGTTCACAAAACTACAATCTGTTATGAACAGAGTGGACTAAGTTTTGTAGACTTTACTCTTTGCCAAAGTTGTAAAAAATAGCATTGTTTAGAAGGAGTGCAAAGGCGAATTGAGTTATTGCACAGGCGCACTTCACAGAGTAGGTGTTCTCTAACGGAAATATGCAGATGTATGCTAAAACGGGCCAATAGGATCTTACTAGCTCATGCTTGGCTCTGCCCACCACCTTGCTTGTTCTGCCCACTATGACTAATTTGTTCCCCTTGGAAATGACAGGCTGTGGTCTATGTTGGTTTAGTTATAAAAATCTTTGCCTGCTCTTTCCATGACATAGACTGACCAGGTAAATCCAGGTAAAAGCTATGATCCCTTGTTGATGTCACCTGTTAAATTCACTTTTTTTTTCACCTTTATTTAACCAGGTATGCTAGTTGAGAACAAGTTCTCATTTACAACTGCGACCTGGCCAAGATAAAGCATAGCAGTGTGAACAGACAACAACACAGAGTTACACATGGAGTAAACTATAAACAAGTCAATAAAACAGTAGGGGGGAAAAATTAGTCTATATACATTGTGTGCAAAAGGCATGAGGAGGTAGGCAATAAATAGGCCATAGGAGCGAATATTTACAATTTAGCAGATTAACACTGTAGTGATAAATCATCAGATGATCATGTGCAAGTAGAGATACTGGTGTGCAAAAGAGCAGAAAAGTAAATAAATAAAAACAGTAWGGGGATGAGGTAGGTAAATTGGGTGGGCTGTTTACAGATGGACTATGTACAGCTGCAGCGATCGGTTAGCTGCTCAGATAGCAGATGTTTAAAGTTGGTGAGGGAAATAAAAGTCTCCAACTTCAGCGATTTTTTGCAATTCGTTCCAGTCACAGGCAGCAGAGAACTGGAAGGAAAGGCGGCCAAATGGCTTTTGGCTTTTGGGATGATCAGTGAGATATACCTGCTGGAGCGCGTGCTACGGGTGGGTGTTGTTTTCGTGACCAGTGAACTGAGATAAGGCGGAGTGATAAGGCTTTACCTAGCATGGACTTATAGATGACCTGGAGCCAGTGGGTCTGGCGACGAATATGTAGCGAGGGACAGCCGACTAGAGCATACAGGTCGCAGTGGTGGGTGGTATAAGGTGTTTTAGTAACAAAACGGATGGCACTATGATAAACTGCAACTAGTTTGCTGAGTAGAGTATTGGAAGCTATTTTGTAGATGACATCGCCGAAGTCGAGGATCGGTAGGATAGTCAGTTTTACTAGGTAATTTGGAAACGGCGTGAGTGAAGGTAGGCTTTGTTGCGAAATAGAAAGCCGATTCTTGATTTGATTTTGGATTGAGATGTTAATATGAGTCTGGAGGAGAGTTTACAGTCTAGCCAGACACCTAGGTATTATATACAGTGGGGAGAACAAGATTTGATACACTGCCGATTTTGCAGGTTTTCCTACTTACAAAGCATTAGAGGTCTGTAATTTATCATAGTACACTTCAACTGTGAGAGACGGAATCTAAAACAAAAATCCAGAAAATCACATTGTATGATTTTTAAATAATAATTTGCATTTATTGCATGACATAAGTATTGATCACTACCAACCAGTAAGAATTCCGGCTCTCACAGACCTGTTAGTTTTTCTTTAAGAAGCCCTCCTGTTCCCACTCATACCTGTATTAACTGCACCTTTTGAACTCGTTACCTGTATAAAAGACATCCTTCCACACACTCAATCAAACAGATTCCAACCTCTCCACAATGCCAAGACCAGAGAGCTGTGTAAGGACATCAGGATAAATGTAGACCTGCACAAGGCTGGATGGGCTACAGGACAATAGGCAAGCAGCTTGGTGAGAAGGAAACAACTGTTGGCGCAATATTAGAAAAGGAAGAAGTTCAAGATGACGTCAATCACCCTCGGTCTGGGCTCCATGCAAGATTCACCTCGTGGGCATCAATGATCATGAGAAGGTGAGGGATCCAGCCCAGAACTACACGGCAGACCTGGTCAATGACCTGAAGAGAGCTGGGACCACAGTCTCAAGAAAACCATAGAACACACTACGCCGTCATGGATTAAAATCCTGCAGCGCACGCAAGGCCCCCTGCTTAAGCCAGTGCATGTCCAGGCCTGTCTAAGTTTGCCAATGACCATCTGAATGATCCAGAGGAGGAAGGGAGAAGGTCATGTGTCTGATGAGAACAAAAATAGAGCTTTTTGTCTAACTCCACTCGCCGTGTTTTGGAGAAGAAAGAATATGAGTACAACCCAAGAACACCATCCCAACCGTGAAGCATGGAGGTGGAAACATCATTCTTGGGATGCTTTTCTGCAAAGGGGACAGGATGACTGCACCGTATTGAGGGAGGATGGATGGCCATGTATCGCAGATCTTGGCCAACAACCTCCTTCCCTCAGTAAGAGCATTGAAGATGGGTCGTGGCTGGTCTTCCAGCATGACAACGACACGAAGCACACAGCCATGGCAACTAAGGAGTGCTCCGTAAGAAAGCATCTCAAGTCCTGGAGTGGCCTAGCCAGTCTCCAGACCTGAACCCAATAGAAAATCTTTGGAGGGAGCTGAAAGTCCGTATTGCCCACGACAGCCCCGAAACCTGAAGGATCTGGAGAAATCTGTAGGAGGAGTGGGCCAAAATCCCTGCTGCAGTGTGTGCAAACCTAGTCAAGAACTACAGGAAACGTATGATCTCTGTAATGCAAACAAAGGTTTCTTACCAAATATTAAGTTCTGCTTTCTGATGTATCAAATACTTATGTCATGCAATAAAATGCAAATTAATTACTTAAAATCATACAATGTGATTTTCTGGATTTTGTTTTAGATTCCGTCTCTCATAGTTGAAGTGTACCTATGATAAAAATACAGACCTCTACATGCTTTGTAAGTAGGAAAACCTGCAAAATCGGCAGTGTATCAAATACTTGTTCTCCCCACTGTATGTCCACATATTCTAGGTCGGAACGTCCAGGGTGGTGATGCTAGTCGGCGGGCGTGCAGGCAGCGAACGGTTGAAAACATGCATTTGGTTTCTAGCGTTAAGAGCAGTTGGAGGCCACGGAAGGAGTGTTGTATGGCTTGAAGCTCGTTTGGAGGTTAGATAGCACAGTGTTTCAAGGAAGGGCCAGAAGTATACAGAATGGTGTCGTCTGCGTAGAGGTGGATCAGGGAATCGCCCGCAGCAAGAGCAACATCATTGATATATACAGAGAAAAGAGTCGGCCCGAGAATTGAACCCTGTGGTACCCCCATAGAGACTGCCAGAGGACTGGACAACATGCCCTCTGATTTGACACACTGAACTCTGTCTGCAAAGTAGTTGGTGAACCAGGCAAGGCAGTCATCAGAAAAACCGAGGCTACTGAGTCTGCCGATAAGAATATGGTGATTGACAGAGTCGAAAGCCTTGGCCAGGTCGATGAAGACGGCTGCACAGTACTGTCTTTTATCGATGGCAGTTATGAAATCATTTAGTACCTTGAGTGTGGCTGAGGTGCACCCGTGACCGGCTCGGAAACCGGATTGCACAGCGAAGAAGGTACGGTGGGATTCGAGATGGTCAGTGATCTGTTTATTAACTTGACTTTCGATGACCTTAGATAAGCAGGGCAGGATGGATATAGGTCTGTAACAGTTTGGGTCCAGGGTGTCTCCCCCTTTGAAGAGGTGGATGACCGCGGCAGCTTTCCAATCCTTGGGGATCTCAGACGATATGAAAGAGAGATTGAACAGCCTGGTAATAGGGGTTGCGACAATGGCGGCGGATAGTTTCAGAAATAGAGGGTCTAGATTGTCAAGCCCAGCTGATTTGTATGGGTCCAGGTTTTGCAGCTCTTTCAGAACATCTGCTATCTGGATTTGGGTAAAGGAGAAGCTGGGGAGGCTTGGGCGAGTAGCTGTGGGGGGAGGGGGCGGAGCTGTTGGCCGAGGTTGGAGTAGCCAGGTGGAAGGCATGGCCAGCCGTTGAGAAATGCTTGTTGAAGTTTTCGATTATCATGGATTTATCGGTGGTGACCGTGTTACCTAGCCTCAGTGCAGTGGGCAGCTGGGAGGAGGTGCTCTTATTCTCCATGGACTTTACAGTGTCCCAGAACTTTTTGGAGTTAGAGCTACAGGATGCAAATATCTGCTTGAAAAAGCTAGCCTTTGCTTTCCTGACTGACTGCGTGTATGAAGGGGAGGAGACAGATTAAAGAGAGATTTTTAAGCTTGATACAATTGAGATATTGATTGTGTAGTGCCATTGTTACATCTTCTCCTGTTCCTCCCCTCCGGTGTACGACGTCACCAGAATACTAACCACCGGTCCTGGGATTCATCATTACGCGCACCTGTTAATCATTATGATTCACACCTGGACTTCAATATCTTCATCCTTTCCTCCCCTTTATATGTCAATCCCTTATGTTTTCTCACCCGTTGGTATTGTTCTTGTTTACCAGCGTGTAGCCTTATTGAATTGTCTCATTACTGGTTTTATTAAACGTTTCACATGCTTCCCGACTCACAGCTCTGTTGTTACAGCCATTCAGAGGGTGTATGTGTAAGAGTGCAATAGTCTGGCCTCTAATCAATCCACGCGGTGAGTCCAGATAAACGTTTAGAATTATTTGCTTTAATTCCACCCATTCACATGAAGTGTAGCAGTCTTTTCTATTCTTCCTTTATAATTATAGAACGTTTCACATAACAATGTTCATCCACTAGGAGTAGTGGTATAGAGTCGAGAGTCAACACACCAAAACAAAAGCAACAGTATGGTGCCCCAATAGTCAAACTGATAACACTCAATGAAAATAATAAAGAGCAGTGGACTGATTTCTCCAACCATCAATCAGCATTAAACACTCAAAGAAACAGTTTCTCAAAACCACATTTAGTATTCAACCAGGCACGGCAAAGTATTTCTCACACTCAGTAACCCTCAATAACCAATACAAAAATAGTTTGACACTAACGTTAGTTGATGAAATGTCCTAAAAGTCAACCAAACCATGACCTTGTAGATAATTAACCTTTGATTATCAGATCCTGAAAGTCACAAATTTGTCAAAATAAAATAAAGTAGATTTTGTTTCAACTTAGTCCCGTTTATCTAAATATACCAGTGACTCCAGGGCTAAACTTTCTTCAATGACAATGTCCTTTCAGCTCCCTTCATGGAACTTCTTTCTCGGTATGAGAGAATAATGTTATTTTAGAGTCACGCTGAAGTCTCAAGTCTGCTTCTCTCATATCCATTACCAAACTAATGATCTTCCACTAGAATGAGTAAGTAATCTGCTTCTATAGTCAGAGCTAGCGATATGCTCCAGCTCATGAGTTTCCAGAGTAGCTGTATTTGCTAAATTTCTGTCTGCTACTGTGGCTAATTGTTGTTGTTGCCAACTTCACGCCGTCGCTGTCCGTTCACACTTCTACTATACCGTTCTATGAATGACGATAAGTCTAAATCCAATAGTGACCGTCCACTTTCCTCGAGCTTTCCTCGAGCTGCAACTTCCCGCGCTATTCAGTGTCCCGATCCTCCGATCCCCTGCTGATGCTAATTCGCTGGGTTTTTCACACGTGTGTATCAAGAATGGTCCACCACCTAAATGACATCCAGTCAACTTGACACACCTGTGGAAAGCATTGGAGTCAACATGGGCCAGCATCCCTGTGGAATGCTTTGTAGACACCTTGTAGAGTCCCTGCCCCGACGTATTGAGACTGTTCTGAGGGTAAAAGGGGGTGCAACTCAATATTAGGAAAGTGTTCCAAATGTTTTGTACAATCAGTGTTTATGCTCACAAAAATGTACTGGGAAAACATGAGGACCTCAGGAGGCTGAAGAAATTCGGCTTGTCACCAAAAGCACTCACAAACTTCTACAGATGCACAATCGAGAGCATCCTGGCGGGCTGTATCACCGCCTGGTACGGCAACTGCTCCGCCCACAACCGTAAGGCTCTCCAGAGGGTAGTGAGGTCTGCAGAACGCATACACCAGGGGCAAAACTCTGCCTCCAGGACACCTACACCACCGATGTCCAGGAAGGCCATAAAGATCATCAGGACAACAACCACCCAAGCCACTGCCTGTTCACCCCGCTATCATCCAGAAGGCGAGGTCAGTACAGGTGCATCAAAGCAGGGACCGAGGAGACTGAAAAACAGCTTCTATCTCAAGGCCATCAGACTGTTAAACAGCCACACTAACATTTAGCGGCGCTGCCAACATACTGACTCAACTCCAGCCACTTTAAAAATGGGAATTGATGAAATTATGTAAAAATGTACCACTAACCATTTAAACAATGCCACTTAATACAATGTTTACATACCTACATTACCATCTCATATTATGTATACTGTATCTCATATATCTACTGCATCTTGCCATCTTTATGTAATACATGTACCTAGCACTCTTTAACTATGCACTTTATGTTTACATACCCTACAGTACTCATCTCATATGTATATCGTACTCTATACATCTACTGCATCTGCACCATGCGTTTCTGTACCACCACTCATTCATATATCTTTATGTACATATTCTTTATCCCTTTACACTTGTGTGTGTGTGTAAGGTAGTAGTTGTGGAATTGTTAGGTTAGATTACTGTTGGTTATTACTGCATTGTCGGAACTAGAAGCACAAGCATTTCGCTACACTCGCATTAACATCTGCTAACCATGTGTATGTGACTAATAAAATTTGATTTGATTTGATTTGAAAACATGACAATTTTTATGTTTACCCATTACATTCTTGGGAGCATATAGTGTGACTTTTTCTGTTTTATAGAGGCTTCCTTTCCGTTAATCAAGTCAGCACCTCTACAAAAATGTTTGGATGTGTGGTCAGCGCATGCTTTTCAGTCAGTATAATAACACCAATGTCAGCCATGTTAAGACTCTACTTCCAATTTTTTTTTTCATTCAATGTAGTACCGTTTTATATATGGCTAGGGCCTTGTATTGTCACGACTTCCGCCGAAGTTGGTCCCTCTCCTTGTTCGGGTGGCGTTCCTGCAGGCCAGCTCCCGATGGACGTCCTTGCGCAGACTGCAACGATAATGGTCGATCAGGGCCCTGTCGTTCCATCCCGCGCCGGCAGCCAGGGTCTTAAACTTCAGGGCAAACTCCTGGTGGCAGGGAAGTCAGGCGCAGGAGAGTGAACTTGTATTAAAGGAGTAGTTCACTATTTTACAACTCGATGTTAGATGGTTCCTCCCTTGAAAGTAGTCTATGGGCCGGGAGAAACTGTAGTCCATGGTTCAGTTCTCTTTAAAAAGCCATTACAAACTTCAGCTAACTTTAGCCACCATACGCTAACAATCAATGGAAGTGATGGGGGCATGTGCGCATGTCATTTTTTTAATGTCCATATCACCTGAAATCAATTCAAATCACCTACATATTTGGTTTGATGTTACTTAAAGATGATTTGAACATTTAAATAAAAAACATGCTCACATGCCCCCATCACCATTGCCCATAGATTACTTTCAGGATGAGGAACCATCTAACATCAAGTTGTAAAATAGGAAAAGGAGGACCGAGCATGCCACCATTCTCATCGATGGGGCTGTAGTGGAGCAGGTTGAGAGCTTCAAGTTCCTTGGTGTCCACATCAACAACAAACTAGAATAGTCCAAACACACCAAGACAGTCGTGAAGAGGGCACGACAAAACCTATTCCCCCTCAGGAGACTGAAAATATTTGGCATGGGTCCTCAGATCCTCAAAAGGTTCTACAGCTGCAACATCAAGAGCATCCTGACTGGTTGCGTCACTGCCTGGTACAGCAATTGCTCGGCCTCCGACCGCAAGGTACTACAGAGGGTAGTGCGTATGGCCCAGTACATCACTGGGGCTAAGCTGCCTGCCATCCAGGAACTCTACACCAGGCGGTGTCAGAGGAAGGCCCTAAAAATTGTCAAAGACCCCAGCCACCCAAGTCAGACTGTTCTCTCTGCTACCGCATGGCAAGCGGTACCGGAGCGCCAAGTCTAGGACCAAAATACTTCTCAACAGCTTTTAACCCCAAGCCATAAGACTCCTGAACAGGTAATCAAATGGCTACCCGGACTATTTGCATTGTGTCACTACACAAATGAAATCTCAAGATAATGGCCAAGGCAATAGAGTAAGAGGTGGGGAAAATAATGAGTGACTTGCAGGAAGCAGGAGAGAAAGAGGAAATGTCGGAGAGCAAGAGGCGAGTCAGGGAAAGGGTCTGAAATAGGGCATTGCGACTACTGTCAGGTGTTAGCACCGGAGGATTACTCAGAGTACTGCTTAGCGTGACAGTAGCGCCAACCTTTCCAGATGTCCTGTTGGCTGGACTCCTAACTGGATTGGAACCAAATTAACCATGGATGTAGCAGGTTTAGTTGGAAAAGGAAAACCACTCGCTTTAGCTGTAGTAGGAGTAGAATGTCAAATGTGCAAAGATATCAAATTGTCTGTCAACGCAGGTAAGGATACAGTATAGAGGTGTGGAGGTGGTTGGGGGAGCTAAGCGGCATAGTTCTTAGTGCAACCGTCGGGCCGATTCTTGGCACTGCCGGGGCAGTGGGAGGCAGGATAAAGGGAGCCCAAGCTGCAGATATATTGGATTCTCCAAATGAGGCAGAGAAGAACGCAGCTCAGTCTGTGGCCATGGAAGCTGGGAATGCCATTACAGCAGTGTGGAACTTGACTCAAAACCTTTTCTAGCCACAAAGGGCATTGCAGTAAAAGCAATATCATAAGCAATGAATGAGGAGAGCTGAGACGACCCATCTGGACAAGTGGAATACCTATGTAAGAATGCTGTTCATCGATTACAGCTCAGCATTTAAAACCATAGTAACCTCCAAACTTATCATTAAGCTCGAGACCCTGGGTCTCGACCCCGCCCTGTGCAACTGGGTCCAGGACTTTCTGACGGGCCGCCCTCAGGTGGTGAGGGTAGGAAATAACATCTCCAACCCACTGATCCTCAACACTGGGGCCCCACAAGGGTGCGTTCTCAGCCCTCTCCTGTACTCCTTGTTCACCCATGACTGCGTGGCCATTCACGCCTCCAACTCAATCATCAAGTTTGCAGATGACACTACAGTGGTAGGCTTGATTACCAACAACGACAAGACAGCCTACAGGGAGGAGGTGAGGCCCCTCAGAGTGTGGTGTCGGGAACATAACCTCACACTCAACATCATCAAAACAAAGGAGATGATCGTGGACTTCAGGAAACAGCAGAGGGAGCACCCCCCTATCCACATCGACTGGACAGTAGTGGAGAAGCTGGAAAGTTCCTTGGCGTACACATTACGGACAAACTGAAATGGTCCACCCACATAGACAGCGTGGTGAAGAAGGCGCAACAGCGCCTCTTCAACCTCAGGAGGCTGAAGAAATTTGGCTTGTCACCAAAAACACTCACAAACTTCTACAGATGCACAATTGAGAGCATCCTGTCGGGCTGTATCACCGCCTGGTACGGCAACTGCTCCGCCCACAACCTTAAGGCTCTCCAGAGGGTAGTGAGGTCTGCACAACACATCACCGGGGGCAAACTACCTGCCCTCCAGGACACTTACACCACCGACACCTACACCACCCACAGGATGGCCAAAAAGATCATAAAGGACAACAACCACCCAAGCCACTGCCTGTTCACCCCGCTATCATCCAGAAGGCAAGGTCAATACAGGTGCATCAAAGCTGGGACCGAGAGACTGAAGAACAGCTTCTATCCCAAGGCCATCAGACTGTTAAACAGCCATCACTAACATTGAGTGGCTGCTGCCAACATACTGACTCAAACCTCTAGCCACTTTAATAATTAAAAAGTGGATGTAATAAATGTATCACCAGTCACTTTTAACAATGTCACTTTATATAATGTTTACATACCCTACATTACTCATCTCATATGTATATACTGTACTCTATACCATCTACTGCATCTTGTGTACGCCGTTCGGCCATTGCTCATCCATATATTTATATGTACATATTCTTATTCATTACTTTACACTTGTGTGTACTATTATTTAAATTTTACAATTTAACCTTGATGTTGGCTGCTAATGATTCAAACCATGTCAATCTTAACAAATAAAAAAGTGAACAATTCAGGCAATCTTGTAGATGAGGAGACACTAATAAAAATAGTTGGAAATGATCCCTGACATTGTTAGTGTTGTTTATTGAAGTTCTGTACTGGTGCTCTGTCCTCTACATCAGTATAATCAAAGTATAATCAAAGTAGGTTTGTTCTCTCTATGGCTTGTCTGAGGACCATGTATGACATTCCACCAAACAAATACGATCAATGAACAACATGAAGAAAGTAACTCTTATCCTTCCATTTGTCACGTTCCTGACCTTATTTTCCCTTGTTTTGTATTTATTTAGTATGGTCAGGGCGTGAGTTGGGGTGGGTTGTCTATGTGTGTTTTTCTATGTTGGTTTGTGTTCGGCCTGGTATGATTCTCAATCAGAGGCAGCTGTCAATCGTTGTCACTGATTGAGAATCATACTTAGGCAGCCGGGGTTTCACGTGTGGTTTGTGGGTGTTTGTTGCCGTGTTAGTGTTTTTTCACCACACGGTACTGTTTCGGTTTTCTGCACATCGTTTATTGTTTTTGTATTTCAGTGTTCAGTTCGGTTTTAATAAATCATCATGAGCACTTACCACTCTGCATATTGGTCCGATCCTTCTCGCCTCGCCTCGTCCGATGAGGAGGACGAAATAGACAATCGTTACACCATTGGTCATTTCCATCTCTCCTCAAGGACCGGAGGAGCTGAGGATTATGCTGTTGGGAAAAACTGGAGCCGGCAAGAGCAGTGCTGGTTGAACAACACAACCACTGGTGAGCAGAATAATCAAGGCGTAGAAGAAGAGATCTGTGGGAAGGAAGAGGAGAGAAGTAACAATTTCCAGGTCCAAGAGCTCATGGGAACCATAGAGAAGATGTCAAAAGATAATGGTGGCCATTATACCAAGAAAGGAAGTACAGTGGTTCTTCCTTTAAAAGTTGCGTCGTACTGCAGCGTAGCTTGCGGGCTGCCACAGAATTCTATGGCATGTTATTTACTGTAAGTGTCAGCCATTGTTGCCATTAATAATAATTAGTGCTAGTTTGACCACCAGGGGGCATCTTTGAGAAGCTAATGACAGGGAGCCGTAGGCCTAAGAATCCTGTTTACTGTAGCTGTATTAGCGTAACTTACCTTTTGGCAAAGCATACAGTACTAGTCATCCATGTCTTTAAATACAGTCAAGCATGTTAGTTATAAAACTAAATAACAAAGGGAGCATTGAATAATTAAACAATGAATAAACTGCAACATGTCGGCTAAAGTGATTTAATTCACGATGCATTTGACTGTTTTTAATATTGACTAGAGACTTTAAAACTTTTTTTTTATTAAAGCAGACTATAATGGATTGATTAATATTGATACTATGCGTCAATATTAGGGTGTTTCTATTCCAAGAAAAACAAAAATGCATTTTTTATTAGCCTATGTATAGGCCTCAGGGTTTCCTTTAAGAAAATTTGTCACTGTACAACGTGACCTGTTGGGAGTAGGCCTAGGCTACTAAGTGACTGCAAGTGTCTAACGGTGCTGAAATAGTTGACCACACGTGGGTAACCTATTGCTCCAAATCCTATTATAACATTTGGATAACTTTGGGTGTTTCAGTAAGCAACAATTTGTTGCCTTCATTAGCCTACTTTATTCTAATATTTCTGTCATTCAGTGTCATTCAAATATGTTTAAATAAATCTACTGCTGGTCTTTACTGACTACTGCACATTTTTACATTGTATTCCATTTCCAGCGAGACTATTCAAGCCATCGACTCACTGATGGCAAAGGCCATCTGGAATCTGCTGGCATCACGGCACAACATCAACATCGCTCTAATCACAGTCAGAAGACAGTTGAAGAAACTTAAGTGGAAAGGCTCAGTAATACATGTTTTATACATACAGTACCAGTCAAAAGTTTGGACAAACCTACTCTTTCCAGGGTTTTTCTTTATTTTTACTATTTTCTACATTGTAGTATAATAGTGAAGACATCAACATTATGAAATAACACATATGGAGTCATTTAGTATCCAGTAAACAAATCAAAATATATTTTATATTTGAGATTCTTCAAAGTAGCCACCCTTTGCCTTGATGACAGCTTTATACACTTGGCATTCTCTCAACCAGTTTCATCTGGACTGCTTTTCCAACAGTCTTGAAGGAGTTCCCACATATGCTGAGCACTGCCGCCTGGGTTTGCATTGCAAATGAGGGCATAAACTGGGTCAAAACGCCAGCAGAGTAAGTAGACCTACAACACATTTAACAGCACATTACTCAACACTAGTAAGACCCCTCGCCTATGGTATGCCTACAGTATATCTACAAATATTTGTTTCATCTCTACATGTAGGTCTCCTGATTTAAACCTGATGCCAAACTCCAATTGAAAACATTAATCTGTAACTCTGCCAAGCCTACAAGCAAAGATGAACTGGTGAAGGCCATCAAGACGTTTTGGCTTGAGAAACTGATGATACAACAATACAAAAAATACATTGATCATCTCAGCAAGGTTTTACCCGTGGTCGTGGAGCTGTGGGGAAGTGCAACTAAAATGTAGCTGAGATGTACAGTAGTTGAAATAAACATCTGCATTTTGAAAGAGTCTTTTTTTATCATTATTTTATTAACGAAAGCATAAAGACGTTGATGAACAAATTCTGTACAGTATATGTTTTATCCGAAATTTTGCGGTTGCATGAGGTTTGGAGTCAGAAATGTAAAACTTTAGAGTATTTAAGCATTGAATACATTGCAAGTTGTGGGGAATTTTCACACCTAGCCAAGTTATTAAATCAAATCAAAGTATATTTGTCACGTGCACCGAATACAACACCTTACAGTGAAATGCTTACTTACCAGTTATTTTAAAGTAAAAAATACATATTAGGTGAACAATAGATAAGTAAAGAAATAAAAACAACAGTAAAAAGACAGCGAAAAATAACAGTGGCGAGGATAAATACAGTAGTGAGGCTATATACATGCACCGGTTAGTCGGGCTAATTGAGATAGTAAGTACATGTAGATATGGTTAAAGTGACTATGCATATATGATGAACAGAGAGTAGCAGTAGTGTAAAAGAGGGGTTGGCGGGTGGTGGGTGGGACACAATGCAGATAGCCCGGTTAGCCAATTTGCGGGAGCACTGGTTGGTCGGCCCAATTGAGGTAGTATGTACATGAATGTATAGTTAAAGTGACTATGCATATTTGATAAACAGAGAGTAGCAGCAGCGTAAAAAGAGGGGTTGGGGGGGGGCGCACACAATGCAAATAGTCTTGGTAGCCATTTGATTACCTGTTCAGGAGTCTTATGGCTCGGGGGAAAAACTGTTGAGAAGCCTTTTAGTCCTAGACTTGGCACTCCGGTACCGCTTGCCATGCGGTAGTAGAGAGAACAGTCTATGACTGGGGTGGCTGGGGTCTTTGACAATTTTTAGGGCCTTCCTCTGACACCGCCTGGTATAGAGGTCCTGGATGGCAGGCAGCTTAGCCCCAGTGATGTACTGGGCCATACGCACTACCCTCTGTAGTGCCTTGCGGTCGGAGGCCGAGCAATTGCCGTACCAGGCAGTGATGCAACCAGTCAATATGCTCTCGATGTTGCAGCTGTAGAACCTTTTGAGGATCTCAGGACCCATGCCAAATATTTTTAGTTTCCTGAGAGGGAATAGGCTTTGTCGTGCCCTCTTCACGACTGTCTTGGTGTGTTTGGACCATTCTAGTTTGTTGTTGATGTGGACACCATGGAACTTGAAGCTCTCAACCTGCTCCATTACAGCCCCGTTGATGAGAATGGGGGCGTGCTCGGTCCTCCTTTTCCTGTAGTCCACAATAATCTCCTTAGTCTTGGTTACGTTGAGGGATAGGTTGTTATTCTGGCACCACCCGGCCAGGTCTCTGACCTCCTCCCTATAGGCTGTCTCGTTGTTGTCGGTGATCAGGCCTACCACTGTTGTGTTGTCTGCAAACTTAATGATGGTGTTGAACGCTGAGCTGTAGTCAATGAATAGCATTCTCACATAAGTGTTCCTTTTGTCCAGGTGGGAAAGGGCAGTGAAGAGTGCAATAGAGATTGCATCATCTGTGGATCTGTTTGGGCGGTATGCAAATTGGAGTGTGTGTAGGGTTTCTGGCATAATGGTGTTGAGGTGAGCCATTACCAACCTTTCAAAGCACTTCATGGCTACGGACGTCAGTGCTATGGGTCTGTAGTCATTTAGGCAGGTTGCCTTTGTGCTCTTGGGCACAGGGACTATGGTGGTCTGCTTAAAACATGTTGGTATTACAGACTCAATGAGGGACATGTCAGTGAAGACACCTGCCAGTTGGTCAGCACATGCCCGGAGCACACGTCCTGGTAATCCGTCTGGCCCTGCAGCGTTGTGTATGTTGACCTGTTTAAAGGTCTTACTCACGTCGGCTACGGAGAGTGTGATCACACAGTCGTCCGGAACAGCTGATGCTCTCATGCATGCCTCAGTGTTGTTTGCCTCGAAGCGAGCATAGAAGTGATTTAGCTCGTCTGGTAGGCTTGTGTCACTGGGCAGCTCTTGGCTGTGCTTCCCTTTGTAGTCTGTAATAGTTTGCAAGCCCTGCCATATAAGACGAGCGTCGGAGCCGGTGTAGTATGATTCAATCTTAGCCCTGTATTGACGCTTTGCCTGTTTGATGGTTCGTTGCAGGGCATAGCAGGATTTCTTGTAAGCTTCCGGGTTAGAGTCCCGCACCTTGAAAGCGGCAGCTCTACCCTTTAGCTCAGTGCGAATGTTCCCTGTAATCCATGGTTCTGGTTGGGATATGTACGTACAGTCACTGTGGGGACGACATCCTCGATGCACTTATTGATAAAGCCAGTGACTGATCCTCAATGCCATCGGAAGAATCCCGGAACATGTTCCAGTCTGTGCTAGCAAAACAGTCCTGTAGTTTAGCATCTGCTTCATCTGACCACTTTTTTATAGACCAAGTCACTGGTGCTTCCTGCTTTAATTTTTGCTTGTAAGCAGGAATCAGGAGGCTAGAGTTGTGGTCGGATTTACCAAATGGAGGGCGAGGGAGAGCTTTGTATGCATCTCTGTGTGTGAAGTACAGGTGATCTAGAATTTTTGCCCTCTGGTTGCACATGTGACATGTTGATGGAAATTTGGTAGAACTGATTTAAGTTTCCCTGCATTGAACTCTCCGGCCACTAGGAGCGCTACCTCTGGGTGAGTGGTTTCCTGTTTGCTTATTTCCTTATACAGCTGACTGAGTGTGGTCTTAGTGCCAGCATCTGTCTGTGATGGTAAATAAACAGCCCCGAAAAGTATAGCTGAAAACTCTCTAGGCAAGTAGTGGCCTGCAATTTATCACAATATACTCTACTTCAGGCGAGCAAAATCTGGAGACTTCCTTAGATTTCGTGCACCAGCTGTTGTTTACAAATATGCACAGACCGCCCCCCCCTCGTCTAACCGGAGTGTACTGTTCTATCTTGCCGTCGCAGCGTGTATCCCGCTAGCTGAATATCCATGTTTTCATTCAGCCACGATTCCGTGAAACATAGGATATTACAGTTTTTGATGTCCCGTTGGTAAGATATTCGTGATCGTACCTCGTCTAGTTTATTGTCCAATGATTGCACGTTGGCGAGTAGTATTGACGGTAATGGCAGCTTTCCCACTCGCCTTCTCCATGTCCTGACCAGGCATCCGGCTCTTTGTCCTCTGTACCTACGTCGCTTCCTCTTGCAAATAACGGGGATGACAGTTCAAATAACACTACAGTTCAAAAGTTTGGGGTCACTTAGAAATGTCCCAGCGACAATAGGCACTTTCAACATTAACAATGTCTACACTTTATTTCTGATCAATTTGATGTTATTTTAATGGACAAAAAAAATTGCTTTTCTTTCAAAAACAAGCACATTTCTAAGTGACCCCAAACTTTTGAACGTTAGTGTATATATGTATTTACCAAAGATATATGCGGGATTGGAAATTATGCAGATAATTACACTGATAGAAGCCACAATCTATCTGCAATATTAAAGCTGATCTACCCTCCCCCCCAAAAAAAGTATGGACTACAGATTGCTGTCCATGGAGACAAAATTGCAACATGTTTATGCATCTGCCTAACGAATAGGTGATAAGCTTTCTGTGGTGCCAGGGCATGTAGCATATATATTTGCTTTAGATAATAGATAATTGTTAGGTAGGCCTATTTGGTACAAATTTTTAAATGTTAATCGTAACATTTCACAAAGCTATACACGGTGTCGCAATGCTGAAATTTAGGCTGCTGGCTGGCGGCAATAATCTAATTACTTGTTCTGTTCAGTAATTTAAGTTGTAAATTCAAACAATGCCGATTGTAAAATGTATTTTCAATGTGTATATTAATTATTGCCTTAATTTCTGTATTACAAAACCATTACCATGTACATCCCCCTGGGCACAGAGGTCGAGTCAACGTCCATTTCACGTTGGTTCAACGTTATTTCATTGAAATGCCATGGAAACAACGTTGATTCAACCAGTGTGTGCCCAGTGGATCTCCATGTTCATCTTCCTCAGTGTGTGTAAATAAAGTTCCCTGTGTGTGTTAACTGTTGTGCTGCCTTACTCTCCACTAACCGGGGCGGTGTCAATGGTTCACAGGTAAGCAAATAAGTAGAGCCGGGTCACTCTCGTTCACTTTGTATTTAATGACTTTACTATGGGGTCATCCTCCACAAAGAGGATGAACTAATGATGAATTTCAACAAATATCTACCTAGCTACAACATGATATCAGACACCTGGTTGGGGTCACAGCCTTTTTATACACCAAGGACTCATCCCTGCCAAATCAATGTCTGCCTACAGCATCCCTCTTATATCCCTCCCTTTTCCCTACTCGTGTTGACTCTCAGTGAGGATGTGACCAAGGTTGGGCAGCTCGATTTGGCTGATCTTATGTTGTATTCCCCTGAAGGTCAGAACCCTGCTGTCTCCCCTTTTTGACATACACTATATATAAAAGTATGTGGACAACCCTTCAAATGAGTGGGTTCGGCTATTTCAGCCACACCCGTTGCTGACAGGTGTATAAAATCAAGCACACAGCCATGCAATCTCCATAGACAAACATTGGCAGTGGAATGGCCTTACTGAAGAGCTCAGTGACTTTCAACGTGGCACCATCATACAGTAGGATGCTACCTTTTCTCTGCCCTGCTAGAGCTGCCCAAGTCAACTGTAAGAGCTGTTATTGTGAAATTGAAATGTCTAGGAGCAACAACGGCTGAGCTTCGAAGTGGTAGGCCACACAAGCTCACAGAARGGGACCGCCGAGTGCTGAAGTGCATAGCATGTAAACATGGTCTGTTCTCGGTTGCAATTGTCTGTTCTTCGGGAGCTTCATGAAATGGGTTTCCATGGCCGAGCAGCCACACACAAGCCTAAGATCACCATGAGCGATGCCAAGCATTGGCTGGATTGGTGTAAAGCTCGCTGCCATTGGACTCAAGCTGTGGAAACACGTACTCTGGAGTGATGAATCATGCTTCACCAACTGACAGTCCCACGGACAAATCTGGGTTTGTTGGATACCAGGAGAACGCTACCTGCCCGAATACATAGTGGCAACTGTAAAGTTTGGTGGAGGAGGAATAATGGTCTGGTGCTGTTTTTCATGGTTCGGGCTAGGTCCCTTAGTTCCAGTGAAGGGAATTCTTAATGCTACAGCATGCAATGGCATCCTAGATGATTCTGTGCTTCCAACTTTGTGGCAACAGTTTGGGGAAGGTTTGGGTTTTCCTGTTTCAGCATGACAATGCCCCCATGCACAAAGAGAGGTCTATACAGAAATGGTTTGTTGAGATCAGTGTGGAAGAACTTGACTGGCCTGCACAGAGCCCTGACCTCAACCCTATCAAACACCTTTGGGATGAATTGGAGTGCTGACTGCGAGCTAGGCCTAATCGCCCAACATCAGTGCCCGACCGAATCATATCGCCGCAGCAATGTTCCAATATCTAATGGAAAGTCTTCCCAGAAGAGTAGAGGCAAAGGGGGTCCAACTCCATATAAATTCCCATGATTTTGGAATGAGATGTTCGATGAGCAGGTGTCCACATACTTTTGGTCATGTAGTGTATGTTGTCACTTCTGTCTTACAGCAAACGTCCTGTCCCCTTGGCTCCACACGTTGAGTTCCTCAGCTGCCTACAGCCACCGCAGCCTGCTCCGCGTCCCTGTTTACATCGCTAGTAGCTATAGTAGAGCTGTACACAGTGTTTTAGTGCGAGCACGACCAAGATTTGACCGTAAAATGGAGTGGAAGGTCAAGGCTGAACATGAGCAGGGTTGGTCTTATACCGTATGCAACACAATAACTCAATTAGCTACGCAAAATGGCCATTCTGCATACTTGTATTTTGTGCAGCCCCAAAGTCTGTGTGCTCGTTCCTCTGCCCAGGCCAGATATTTTTTATTAATTTCTTCTTTTGTATGTATTTATTTAACTAGGCAAGTCAGTTAAGAACAAATTCTTATTTACAATGACGGCCTAGCCCGGCCAAACCCTCCCCTAACCAGGACAATGCTGGGCCACACATTTTACAATGCCTGGATATATATTTTTTATGTATCAGCTAATCACATCATATTCTATAGGAATCTGTCAATCAATAACACAGTCAATGACGTGTCACGCAACCACTAGTTGATGCATGCAACGTCTGAGCAGGGGAACTCAACCTATAACTTGTCGCAACTATGAAGGGTAGCCATTTTGCGTAGATGTAAATGAGGCTTTGTTCGGTCACTGCAGCATTCACCTGATGGTTTCAGCACCTTGTCTTGGACCATCTGTCATGTTTGTGGTCGGTTCATAGTGTCCGCGGCTGAGCCACTGCTACATTAGGAGGATATCAGGCCCCGTACACACTCAGGTTGCACAATGCATTTGACACAATAGGTGTGATACAACTGATATTTTTGTGATACAAAACTGATACAACAGATAATTTAGTGATGCGTTGTATAACTGATGAGCCAAATGCATTTTATATCAGTTGAACAACTTGAGTGTGTATGGGGCCTAAGGCCTAGATTCAATCAGATCAAGCGTTAACTGGAGATAGTCAACACCTACATAGCTTATGTTTTGGCATTGTCAGAGGTGTGACTGCGTTGGAGCTGTCAAATCGCTGAGCAGCTGCTCTTGATCATTGTCAGGAAGCCACACCCATCCCACTCACGTTGGAGGTTCAGAATGAGAAAGTGAAGGATATATAGAAATAATGACGCTCAAATTGAAAATGATTCAACAAAATAATGACGATTTCTATCATCCTAATAGAGGTCTAGATTACATCTCACATTTCAGTGTTTGAACTTGTAATCAAGGCTGCATGGAATTTATCTTAATGCGACCAATGGTAATGTCCGCTTTAGGTTTAATGCCGGGAGCTGCTTGTGGATTTGACAGCTTTAGTGTCTTATAATGCTCACGTAAGCATGACATGAGCGTGATCATTAAACATTGGTTAGAAATTACATAAAGCCTTTACATTAGACTGGGTGCATCTTATTACCAGTTGAACACAAATATTAGTTAAAGTAAATAGAACATATTGCATTATTATTGTAAAAATAATTAATTATTGTAAAAATAATAATAATAATTCAGAAATACACCTTTTAAATATAATACTCTCCCCAACAGTTGACAATAGGCAATTGATTGAATTCCAGCCTGTGAGTGGGCTATATAAAAAAAAATATCTCACTAACACACTCAAATAAGTTCATTAATTAACACAGAACCCTCTCACACCCGTCCACAATAAAAACACAGTGACAAAGCCTTTGGATTAACTTTTTACTAAAAAATGATCAAAATAAAGATGTACAATTGAAACCAAAATAGGATGCCATTTTAATTTTACAGACATATGGCAGAACCAAAACGCATGGCCTGAAATATTTTAGCTGGTTTATTCTTTCAAAGCAACAAGGTCCATCCGGTGTGTGTGTGTGTGTGTGTGTGTGTATGTGTGTGTGTGTGTGTGTGTGTATGTGTGTGTGTGTGCGTGTACCAGAAGAGGCTGGTGAGAGAAGCTATAGGAGGACAGGCTGGAATGGAATCAATGGAACAGAGTCAATCATGTGGTTTCCATGTGTTTGATGTGTTTGATACTGTTTCATTGATTCCATTCAGCCATTACAATGAGCCCGTCCTCCTATACCTCCTCCCACCAGCCTCTGTACGTGTTGTGTACACAGTGGTGGATTTAGGTATACGGTAGTCGCCCAGGGTGGCATCTTGCCGGGGGCGGCACGGGGTGCCCGCACCAAAAAAATCGGAATGGTGACATTTGCGTGATCGGTTTTCTATCGCTCATTTGCACGTTACGTCAATGATATCATGTCACTGTGTGGGACTGTGGGTCAATTAACCTTGTCGGAGTGGGCGCTCTGGTTCTAGTTTGTGAGCTAGGCAGGCTACGGCCTGGGAAGGTCTCCCACTCAGAAGTACGAGATGGGGAGGGGGGCGGGGGTAGGTTGACCTCAGATCTCCCCACTGGAAGTCCGAGGTAGGGGGAGCGGGGAAATCTATCAAATAGCGCACCTCTAACTTTGTACAGTACTAATGCAATTAGTAAAATCAGTCACACTATGAAATGCTACCAAATAAACCACAATTCATTCATAATACTGTGAACATATAGTTCCACAGACATATTGTTGCATTTTTTTCTGGTTTGTGTGAAATCGTTAAGAATAATACAAAACCAGTCTGCATACCACCAAGGTGAATTGGTTTAGTCTTGACTCTTGGTTGACAGTATTGGGGGATGGGTAATTTATTGATGCTCGAGTGCCAAATCAACACAAATTTGTTTCTATTTGTCTTTGTTACTTCTTTTTGATATTTATGAGTCTTATTTTGAATATATGTTTAAATGTTATGATTATTTATTTGTGTTGTTCCAAATGTCTGAATAAAAATTACAGTTAGTGCAGGGGTGGCTGAAGTGGGGGTTCACCCAGGCAGCCATACAAGCTACAACCACTACTACGAGTACATGTATTTGGACGTGTGTATGTGAATGTGTGTAAGGGCAAAAGACAGAGGCAGCAATTGAAAACATTGATAACATTGCACATATTTGTCCGACAACAACAATAGCAGAAACAGGTTTTGGGGCAAAAAAGTTGAAAATGAAAGAGACAAAAGGATGACACAGTAAAAGTCAGTGTCCTATTGCTGCCCACGGGCCTAGAGATTGCCCTTCCATTGGCCATGTGTTGAAACCTCCACTGCACGCTAATAACTTCAATGAGAGGAAGTAGACCATAGATTCTTCTACTGAGGATCCACAGTGAGGATCCACAGTGTTAGGGACCAAGAGGGCCAAAGCTTTGACCATGGCTCAATAACACAAATATTCTTCTTATTATTATTTTTTACTCAATAAATACTGTTTATATAAGCTTTGACTCGTGAAATAATATAGCAATGAGGAAAAAATTGCGTTTCTCATTTCACATTAAAAAAAGCATTATACTCTCCATACACAATAATCTAAAATATCTACCCAGATAAGACGTTCAACAGCCGCGAACATTGAAAAAACATTGAAAAATCAGGAGACGGACAGTAATTTTAAATGTAATTGATCGTTACAAAAAAATAGATCAAAAGACACAAAAATTATTGTTTGTTTTCTAGTGGAAACGCAAGTAAAGCATCTAAACATGAAATTCGGTCTATCATCCACTTCTGGTCTATGACTGCACAGTGTGGGGTGTGGCTAGAGGATGGGGTGGGGCAAGATGATGGGGATGATGCTAGAGGATGAGGATGGGACTAATTAACATTCATCGCTGAATATATTAATATGTAGAGAACAGGTATCTAGATGGGCAGAGTTGATACTATGCCCATGGAACATGACGCTCTGAACTGAACGTTGAAGGAATAAACGCTGTCTCAATGTCTCTCCTTTTTCAACAACGTCGTCTTATCCATTATTGCGATGAATTATTTATTTAAAGATGGTTACAAAAAGAGAACTGCCCTCTGTCCACTACTGAATCAGCTATTTACATCTGTTTAAAAAGCAAGCATGTTATACAGTCTCCTCTATGTACAGAACATCTGTTTTCTTTAGCTTCGTCTTCACAGAATATACATATTTACTAAATCTTCACAGTTTATTTATCTTATATGTATTATCAATAGAGTTATTGTAGTTTATTAATAATTATAGTTTTTATCTCCATGATGACAACGGGAGACACTCCCCCACATGTCAGTTATTGATATTCAGTGAGATTGTTGTCTGACAGTTGTCTTTTGAACACTGCTCTCGTCTGGTAACAATTGTCCACATTTGAAAAACAATCTTGATTGTGATTCAGTTTGCCAATTCAGTCAGCAACCCACTGATCCACAGTTACATGTTTCAAGTTTTCTGGTCTTCCTTTATTTTTCATTTTCACTTCACTCTCAATTCCTCCTGCTCTTCCTTCGCCAGTGATCGCAATGATAAGTTGGCACAGGGTCTTCAGTGGAACATCTCAGATGCAATCTCCACCTCTGCACCCGAAAATGGCAGCTCGATTACAAATAGCCCTCACTTGGCCACACAGTAAAAATCCAGATTGTACTTTTCCACAAAACTCCATCCAAAATGGCCACAGATTCACTACATACTCAAATTGCAAAGTCCCAATTTCTGCTATTTTAAAAAACTTCCACAATGTTAGTTAGTCCCTGTCTGCCCACACACTGGTGGTGGTGTCCGATTTGGGTGGTGTTTGTCCTGTGTCTTTGTGGTATATGGTGGTTGTGGGTTGGTCGTTTTTAAGGCACTTGGAAGGTTTTTGGTTTTCACGGGAGCTCAGAGGAGACCAAGGCCAGGCCGGAGCTCTGGCGGAGTGAGGGGCCCGAGTGGACCGCTTTGGGACAGTCGGGCGTCAGGACGCGCCCATTCTCCCCCACACTGCCTGTGATCGACAGGCGTGCCTTGTTCCTCATGGCCTCCGTGAAGGTCAGCTGGGTAGGGAAGGGGGGGGGGGGGGGACATAAAGAGAGGGACATGAGTGGGGGGAGGAAGGGTAATGAGAGAGATAGGGGAGATAGAGACAGAGAGAGGGGAGATGGGGGTAGTGAGAAAGAGAAGAGACAAATATAAGAAAAAGAGAGGGGTGAAAAGATAGAGGGAGAGGGGAAGAAAGAGGGGGGGAGAGAGAAAGAAAGGGGACAGAGAGAGAGAGGGAATAGTGAGTGAGAAAGAAAAGGGAAGAGAGGGACAGAGAAAAACATGTCAGCTCATCGAGGCATACAAAATTACGCTAACAATTCTAAGATCAGGAAGCATCATGAAGATGGATCATGTCAGGGATGAATGAGTAACTACATCTAACGTCACACCACAGAATCACAGGACATCCATCATGGCCATTCTAACGCCACTTTATGTGCACATTTGATACAAGACTACAATTGACTACTATGGTTATTAGACATTGGATGATTTATGTGTGGGCGAGGGATGACAGGGCAGCTGACCAAGCAACAGTAAAGGGAATGAAGAGAGGGCTGAGAGAGGGGGCCTACAGCACCAACAGGAGACACATAACCACGTCAGACACATACTGTAGATCTGCAAGTCAAATATCATTGGACCCGAGGGAAATATCTTAGAGATCGGCGCTCAAGTCAATATAGCTCTTAGAGGGGCAGTTAGTTTCCACTTACTTTAGGCTTTAACTCGCCAATAATGTATGGTGTTATATTGCTTTATCTAACTTAGCGTGTACTTGGAGCTGTTTTCTCATTAAAACCTGTGGTTCTCCCTTCTTATATTGTCTGTTTTAGAAAAGTGGCGTTGGTTCAGCTAAACCTAGGGTATGGCAACGTGTGTGTGTGTGTGTGTGTGGGGGGGGGGGGGGGGGGGGGTATTAGACATTTGGGCAGTTAGACATTTTTAGGCCATAGTTAGGTAGCCTACAATATATACAAAAATCATAACTTGTACGCAGATTTTTATAAACGGTAGGATTCATTGTATATTAAAACCAACATCTCACCAACATCAACAAGGTGGGCCTGAAACTATTGAAACATTATTTCAATGAACAAGGCGGCTCTGAGAATATTGAAACATTTTGTATCAACAAGGCGGCTCTGAGAATATTGAAACATTTTGTATCAACAAGAATATTGAAACATTTTGTATCAACAAGGCGGCTCTGAGAATATTGATTGGAACAACGAAGGGGTGGCTTGCATATCTTTCCCCGGGCCAGCTTGTCTCTGATATTATTGTGTTGCCCACGCAGTAGTTGCACTGTCTGGGTGATTATTGTATTTCAAAAACAGCCCTACATCCACACTATAGCTAAATAACTGAACAATATTTAATGACGTTTTGCCTGCAAGATTGATCTGTAAGAATTTAATTGAGGAAGATGGACAAGCAAGACTGATAAAGTGAGAGGTGGAAATGCATTATACCAGAGACAGGAAGACTACAGATAGGGATGCAGGCAGAGGATTATGATGAAGTTGGCCAACAGCAAGAAGTAAAAATAGTTATATCAATTATAATTCTGTCACTGCATGACAGAACATTTGTTATAGCCTACAATTGTTATTTTCTTTGAAGCCAAAAACAGGACATGTATTTTGGGGAAATGCTCTAAAAAGAAAGTTGTTCAGTTGTGTTTATGTTCATACCAATACATGAAACCAAAATTGCACTAGTCTACTTGGCAAATGAACGTAAATATAAATTAGGCCGACAGTTATCACAGCCTATATTTTAATAACAATAAAATGGCTTTTGGTTTTGAATGTCACCAAAAAGGAAGGATTCCCCACCTCCAAATTCCCAATTCAATTAACCCCTGGCTATCAGATTACAATAATGGTTTACAAGGCCGAGTTCAAATACCATCATCAAATTCAAAGCACTCGGTGCTCTGCCTAAACAGCTGACTGGCAAGCTGCCACTGTCTCTGTCCTCTGCTTTCTAAAAATGAGAGAAAAGGGCGCAGGTTGGCAGCTGCTCTCCGAGCGATGCTCCGCATGGTCCTAAAGCCAGTCTGATGTTACGTTAAACAGCAGTTGCATTTTAAATCAGGATAGGAAAGATTTTTGTCAACTTTTTTTGCCTACTTAAAATGTTTGTTCGACTGCCATACCCAACTGATGCCCCTGGTTTAGACAGGGCACTATGGCTATGTGCGATGTTAGCAGGTGCCTGTGTGTGTCATAGTCAGGGTTGTGAAATTCCAGAAACTTTCCCAAACAATCAAGGTTGGAGGATTCCTGGAATAAGAAGGAAATAAGCAGAGAGGGGATTTCGAGAAAACCTGAGAATTCCTGGGAAATCTGTGAAACTTTCCCCAAATTCCCAGAAATCCAGGTTGGTGGATTCACGGAGTGAATAAGTAAGGAGGGAATACACCAACAGGAAATCCTCCAACTGGTATTTCTGGAAAACATGAGAATAATATCCCAAATTCCTAGATTTCCAGAAATCCCGGTTGGAAGATTCCCAGAATCAATGGGGAATAAGCAGGGAGGGATTCCTGCAACCGGGATTTCTCTTAAACGTGGGAATTTTGGAAAAGTTTCCAGAAGTGTGCAACCCTAGTCACAGTCAACAGCATGAGACATTGTCTGCAGCCAAACAAACCAAACAGACAATAGAAACGGCGGCCATCTTAAAGCCCCCGCCGGGAAGCCAAGAGACAGACGAGTACGTCACATGACCACAAACGAGCGAATCACAAGGCAGAGGAAGTAAAGGAAGCATTGCCACCGGTTGTACAGTCAATCAGCAGCATGGCAAGCTAGCTAGCGGCCAATAAGGGAGGTTCAACTTACAGTACCACAGGAGGGGGGCCTAGAGGTGTGGGTGGGGGATGGAGGAGGCTTTTTCTATACTGGCATTATATCATAATATCTCCATCGCTCCCATCATCGCTCCCATACCCGTCGAAAACCTCACTATACGTGGCTAAGTTGTGGGTGCTTGGGGAAGGGCTGGGGCCGGGGGTGTGGCCAGGACTATAGCCAGGACTGTGACTGGGGTGAGGGCTTGTTCTGGGGCTGGAGCAGCTGGGGCGGGGGCTGCTAGGAGTTAGGTGGTGGGGGAGGTGGTGGTGGTGGTGTTCAGACATCGGTGCCTCCACCTTCATTCGCTTGGCCTCGTTCCGGGACTTGTAGCAGAATTCGATGAGGGCCACCAGCATGGCCAGACCCAGGCCCCCCACAAGGATATAGAAGACCCCCGCCACGTTGCTCAACGACAGGGCCTGGGACGATTTGTCCTGGGGGGTTGGAGGAGAGACACAGGGCAGACAGGAAATCAGAGGCGTGACAGTGGTGGGGTGCCGAGAACACACAAATGAAAACACAGACTCGCATACATACTCATACATAAAATACCAGGCAATTATATTACACATTACAACACAAGTACACAAATACAAAGTTAACAAATCTAACACACACACACACACACACAGACATACTTTCCAGTCCACCTTCTCTAGCTATGAGCTCTGTGGCTAGCGCTGTAGCTGTTATCATCATGAAATTACCATTCAAATCAATCTAAAGCGTGACTATGATGTTTTTACAGCAATTAAAAAGGAAAACAATTATTCTAGTTTGCTAGCTGTCAACAATTGTCAACAGGCAGTTTTTTCCTCGGTCTAAACTCTCAAGTAGCTCCCTAGCCCTCTGTTATCTCTGCTTATTGTCATTTTGTAATTAGATGCTGTGGTTTAAGACACACGAGAGCAGCTCTCTCACATTTCTTATCTCCTCTTTTGGAGCAGGTTGGTTTCCTGCTCCTAAAGTAGGATGGTTTCTTTTCAAAAGGAATCTGTTCAGGTTAGAGACTTCACTAAACACTGCCTTGTCTTGTTATGCATCTGATCTGCTGCTGATGGGAGTGTATGTGAGCACATTCCAACAAAATTGGAGAGCTACTTTTTAATTATACTTGACAAGAAAATACTGTACACTTGACAAGGACTTGTTTTGCCGCTAAGGCGTTTACATGCTGCTTTGTTGAGGTGGGAGTTCTCTTTACATGCTTGAGTAGTGGCCAACTGCTATACTTGCTATATCCAATCTACAGTTGGCTGGAATGACTGGCATATAAATCATGAAAAAATAATAGGTTTCAAACCTGTTCTACTCATTCTAATTCTATGATACTAATAATCTGCTGGGACATCACAACTGAAAAACTTGAATACATTCATTGCTAAGTGCCCTACTAAATATACACTACTAAGTGTGGCACAGATACAGGTGACAACCATATGAATGTGATCCTGCAGGTATCATCATTTCATACACTACCGTTAAAAAGTTTGGGGTCACTTAGAAATGTCCTTGTTTTCCATGAAAACATACATGAAATGAGTTGCAAAATGAATAGGAAATATAGTCAAGATGTTGACAAGGTTATAAATAATGATTTTTAATTGAAATAAGTGTCCTTCAAACTTTTCCTTCGTCAAAGAATCCTCCATTTGCAGCAATTACAGCCTTGCAGACCTTCTAGATGTCAATTTGTTGAGGTAACCTGAAGAGATTTCACCCTATGCTTCCTGAAGCACCTCCCACAAGTTGGATTGGCTTGATGGGCTCTTCTTACGTACCATATGCTCCCACAACAGCTCAATAGGGTTGAGATCCGGTGACTGTGCTGGCCACTTCATTATAGACAGAATACCAGATGACTGCTTCTTCCCGAAATATTTATTGCACAGTTTGGAGCTGTGCTTTGGGTCAATGCCCTGTTGTAGGAGGAAATTGGCTCCAATTAGGTGCCGTCCACAGGGTATGGCGTTGCAAAATGGAGTGATAGCCTTCCTTCTTCAAGATCCCTTTTACCCTGTACAAATCTCCAACTTTACCACCACCAAAGCACCTCCAGACCATCACATTACCTCCACCATGCTTGACAGATGGTGTCAAGCACTCCTACAGCATCTTTTCATTTTTTTCTGGGTCTCACAAATGTTCTTCTTTGTGATCCGAACACCTCAAACTTAGATTCATCTGTCCATAACTCTTTTTTCAAATCTTCCTCTGTCCAGTGTCTGTGTTCTTTTGCCCATCTTAATCTTTTCTTTTTATTAGCCAGTCTGAGATATGGCTTTTTCTTTGCAACTCTGCCTAGAAGGCCAACATCCTGGAGTTGCCTCTTCACTGTTGACGTTGAGACTGGTGTTTTGCGGGTACTATTTAATGAATCTGCCAGTTGAGGACTTGTGAGGCGTCTGTTTCTCAAACTAGACACTCTAATGTACTTGTCCTCTTGCTCAGTTGTGCACTTGGGCCTCCCACTCCTCTTTCTATTCTGGTTAGAGCCAGTTTGCGCTGTTCTGTGAAGGGAGTAGTACACAGCATTGTACGAGATCTTCAGTTTCCTGGCAATTTCTCGCATGGGACAGCCTTCATTTCTCAGAACAAGAATAGACTGACGAGTTTCAGAAGAAAGTTCTTGTTTCTGGCCATTTTGAGCCTGTAATCGAACCCACAAATGCTGATGCTCCAGACACTCAACTAGTCTAAAGAAGGACATTTTTTTTGCTTCTTCAGTCAGGACAACAGTTTTCAGCTGTGCTAACATAATTGCAAAAGTATTTTCTAATGATCAATTAGCCTTTTAAAATTATAAACTTGGATTAGCTAACACAACATTCCATTGGAACACAGGAGTAATGGTTGCTGATAATGGGCCTCTGTACGCCTATGTAGATATTCCATAAAGAAATCAGCCGTTTCCAGCTACAATAGTAATTTACAACATTAACAATGTCTACACTGTATTTCTGATCAAAAATGACATTTCTAAGTGACCCCAACATTTTGAATGGTAGAGTACAGTACATTGATGTGCTGCTTACCACTGAATTGTGAGCATGCCTTCTTGTGTGATGTGTTGTATCCCTCAGGCTACGCTTTAAGTCTCTCTGTCCTATTTTTGTGTGTGTGTGTCAGTAAGCCTGCCTGTCTGCCTGCCTCCCTATCTGCCTGCCTACCTGTCTGCCTACCTGTCTGCATTTCTACCTGTCTTTCTATCTGTCTGTCTGCGATGGGTGGGGTTCATCAGTGGGACATCAGAACAGTCAGTGAGGAGGTGTGGTCCCAGGACTTGCAGGAGACTGACCTTACTTCCTGAGGCCGTGGGTCCACACTCGCCCTTATCGTACCACCATTTGTTTTTCAGCTTGTCTAAGACGCCTGATTCACTCAGTTTCAACACGGCTAGGTTTACCGGCGTTCTTCAAAACCGCACGTGTGAGGTCGAGGGGTCGGGGAAGGGTCAGGGGGGAGGGGGAAATAACATAAATAACATCATAGGACATGTTATTTTATGTTATTCAGTCAGAAACCGAAAGAGCCCATACAGAGCACTTAACATCTGGAAGTGACGGAGACAGGAGCCCCATTGGTTTACATGTCTCTATGCTCGTGGTCGAGGAGGGGGCGCCTGAGGGGCTGAGCGCTACAGACATATACATGGAGCCCCCGCTTCATCGCTTTCTGGAACGGGCACATACTGCTGGGGCCTATCTCACAACAACCAATCGAAGGCCATTACTGTGAAGCCTCAACTATTGGCTGGATTTTGTACCAGGTCAACAATTACCAAAAAAAACATGTATTTAAAATGCATTTATCCGTTAATTAACTAGGAAAGTCACAATGAGATGTACATCTCTTTTTCAAGTGAGCACGAAAGTTATCAAAGGACAACTTCCTGTTTTGGCATGTATGACATGCACAATGTAGTGTTTAGTGGGAGTACACAATAGGGCGGTGACTGTGACTTCAAGGTGTCTTCAAAAACGTTTCACTTAAGCTTTAGATTATGAATAGGTGAACAATAACATCTACCAATAGCGCATATTTGTGGTTTGACAGTAATCACTTTCCACTCTATAATATGTGCCACTGTGGTGCGTCACAACGCCACTGCGGGTCACAGGATGGGTGTCGCCCCGGCAGATGCCCCCGTTACCACAGCAACAGTTTTACCCAATCGGCATGGGGCTGACACACGGGTGGCTAACCTTCTCGCCACCTCCGCCGCTGCCACACTCTCCCTTGTCGTACCACCACTTGTTTTTCAATTTGTCCAACAGGCCTTGTTCATTCAGTTTTAACACTGCCAGGTTAACTGCGCTTCTTGAAAATGATAAAACATATTTGGGTGAGTGAAGGTGAGTCAATAGCATCCAATTGGGGATAGGAGGGGGAAGGGTGGGATTGTAAAGGGGGCACAAGGGTGGAAATAGGGGTGTGTTAATGTTCTATCTGTAACAATAAACCCTCCCTCCATACACACGGGGCAAAGCCTAACTTCCACTTAAGTCATACATTTTCACTTAGTCATGCAGTGATGTCAATGGGAGAAGTTATATTTTGACTTGAGTGGAAATTTGTATTTGCCCCACAGATTGGACCCTTATACACAGAACGGACAATCCTCAAGTTGGGACTTGGTTCACTTCAGTTTGAGCCAAGGAAACTAAATTACAGTATGTCAATTTTTCCCTTGGTTTTATCCATGTGGCCCCTGACCAGAATGTATTTTGTCTTTCTTCACACAACCTGATTGATAGTTAGACTCCATTACACATATTGTGTGTCCAAAATGGTGCATATATTGACCAGGGCCCATAGGGAAAGGATTGTGTAGTAACGTCATGTTATATATACTGTATATTTTGATTCAGAGGAGTAAAACTTGCATCAAGAGAGATTTGTCCACGTGCATTCAGTGCCTTTCAGCTCTACTTTGCAGTAATATCAAGTACACACCATAAATGAGAGAGACAGAAATGTAACTGATAGCAACATTAGTAAAATAACTATTTCAGTAAAAGCTGATGAGAAGAGAAGAAGAAAAATATAATTAAACATCTAACCCTTTTAGAGCCACTTTAAGGTTAATGCCGAGGGAAATTGCAGCCTTGTCTGACATTATAGCTGCTTTGCATGCTGATTGGTGGGTTTCCATGGTGACCAGGAGAAGTGACTGACAGAAGATGATGGGCACGTTCCTCTAACCATGCGTTACTGACGCATGCCAGATCTTACAATGCCTGGATAGGTATTTTACGTATCAGCTAACCACATCATATGTTATAGCAATTTGTCAGTTGATGACACAGTCGAGGATGTGGCACGCAACCATTGGTTGATGCATGCCACATCTGAGCAGGGGAAAGCAACCGATAATAATGCTGAAAAAAAAATGGACTCCATCGGGAACTACCATGATCTGCCAGTGACTCCTCTTGCAGAAAACAGTGGGTAAACCCTGCACCAGTTGTTGTTTGCATTGCAAACTCATGTTGTTCCATTCTATAGAAGCACAGTCAGTGGAATTTACAGACAGGTAAGGATTGGTGTTGGATTGTGGAAATAGTGTGTGTGCGTGCATGCGTCTGTGTGTCTAGCAATGCGCATGTCCAGCCCACCTCAGGATTCCCCACTTTCCAGCAATTATTTTCTTGTTTTTGTGGGGTGTTAATTCACTTAATTGTTGCTGGATCAAATTATTTAAAAAGAAAAGCAATGCACATTCCAACTCTTGCTTGTGCAAAACACATTTTCCTGTTGATTGTACAATTGCGCAAACGTCTGTTATGACCGCTCAAACACTTGCCAGTGCTGTAGTTCAGTCAACAAGTATGGAGTATCCTACTCCATTATGCAACTGTTACATTTATCAGAACTGTGTTTTTGACATTTTACCAATTTTGACGACCGTTGCTAGTGTGTTTATAAGCACTTCGTAGCAACTGCTGATGTAAAAAGGGCTTTATAAAATAAACATCATTGATTGATTGATTGAGAGAGACAGAATGCTCTGTAGGTCCTATCTAGGGTCAGGTGGTCAACCACATAGATCTATAGTTAGTTTACATACTGCACTGAGGTAGTCCTCTCTACAGTTTACATGTGATCATGGCTATTTGTTCCATTTTCTATTTATTAAGGGATATATGGTAAACCAGAAGTAGTTTTCACTAATAGATAGTCTGAGCATTATAGTATAGGCTGAGATAACTTGCTAAGGGGTGCTTGTTTGCTCTTATCATTTGCAGTGTCTTTTCCCTCCCAAAAATAACATTATCTCACTCATTCTACAAAAACTGTGAAAATGCAAGTTAACTTTTATCAGTCCTTCGGCAATGGATTCTTAAAATTGTGCCCATTACACACAGGAACACACACACACACACACACACTAGAGTTTGGCGAAGTGAAACTAACTCCCTGTGGTGACTGGGATGTTTTAGTTTTTTTAGGGAAGTCTGTAAATTCCACTGTGTATAAAGCAGCTCTAGTCTAGCCAAGTCAGACAGGACTGATCATTGACATGGCTCGCATTCACATCAATTATATCCCACTATCTCATATGACATTCACATGACTTACAGTTGAAGTCGGAAGTTTACATACACTTAGGTTGGAGTCATTAAAACTCGCTTTTTAACTTCTCCACAAATTTCTTGTTAACAAACTATAGTTTTGGCAAGTCGGTTAGGACATCTACTTTGTGCATGACACAAGTAATTTTCCAACAATTGTTTACAGACAGATTAATTCACATATAATTCACTGTATCACAAATCCAGTCGGTCAAAGTTTACATACACTAAGTTGACTGTGCCTTTAACAGCTTGGAAAATTCCAGAAAATGTCGTCATGGCTTTAGAAACTTCTGATAGGCTAATTGACATCATTTGAGTCAATTGGAGGTGTACCTGTGGATGTATTTCAAGGCCTACCTTCAAACTCAGTGCCTCTTTGCTTGACATTATGGGAAAATCAGAAGAAATCAGCCAAAACCTCAGAAAATAAATTGTAGACCTCCACAAGTCTGGTTCATCCTTGGGAGCAATTTCCAAACGCCTGAAGGTACCACGTTAATCTGTACAAACAATAGTATGCAAGTATAAACACCATGGGACCACGCAGCCGTCATACCGCTCAGGAAGGAGACGCGTTCTGTCTCCTAGCGATGAACGTACTTTGGTGCGAAAAGTGCAAATCAATCCCAGAACAACAGCAAAAGACCTTGTGAAGATGCTGGAGGAAACAGGTACAAAAGTATCTATATCCACAGTAAAACAAGTTCTATATCGACATAACCTGAAAGGCCGCTCAGCAAGGAAGAAGCCACTGCTCCAAAACCGGCATAAAAAAGGCAGACTACGGTTTGCAACTGCACATGGGGACAGAGATTGTACTTTATGGAGAAATGTCCTCTGTTCTGATGAAACAAAAATAGAACTGTTTGGCCATAATGACCATTGTTATGTTTGGAGGAAAAAGGGGGAAGCTTGCAAGCCCGAAGAACACCATCCCAACCGTGAAGCACGGGGGTGGCAGCATCATGTTGTTGGGGTGCTTTGCTGCAGGAGGGCCTGGTGCACTTCACAAAATAGATGGCATCATGAGGCAGGAAAATTATGTGGATATATTGAAGCAACATCTCAAGACATCAGTCAGGAAGTTAAAGCTTGGTCGCAAATGGGTCTTCCAAATGGACAATGACCCCAAGCATACTTCCAAGTTGTGGCAAAATGGCTTAAGGACAACAAAGTCAAGGTATTGGAGTGGCCATCACAAAGCCCTGACCTCAATCCCATAGAAAATTTGTGGGCAGAACTGAAAACGCGTGTGCGAGCAAGGAGGCCTACAAACCTGACTCAGTTACACCAGCTCTGTCAGGAGGAATGGGCCAAGATTCACCCAACTTACTGTGGGAAGCTTGTGGAAGGCTACCCAAAATATTTGACCCAAGTTAAACAATTTAAAGGCAATGCTACCAAATACTAATTGAGTGTATGTAAACATTTGACCCACTGAGAATGTGATGAAAGAAATAAAAGCTGAAATAAATCATTCTCTCTCCTATTATGCTGACATTTCACGTTCTTAAAATAAAGTGGTGATCCTAACTGACCTAAAACAGGACATTTTTACTAGGATTAAATATCAGGAATTGTGAAAAACTGAGTTGAAATGTATTTGGCTAAGGTGTATGTAAACTTCTGACTTCAACTGTATATCCCACCATCTCATATGACATTCACTATGTCTACATCCCAAATAGCACTCTTTTCCCTAATTAGTGCAGTTATGGTCGCAACATTCCATTAACCTTCCCAAAATTCTCCAGGTTTTCCAGAAATCCCAGTTCGGGATATTCCCGAATTCAGAAGGGAATTTGGCAGGAAATCCAGGAATTTGGAGAAAGTTGCCAGACTTTTGCAACATTGGTCATAGTAATATATTAGAGTAATATTTGGACTTATCTAGGGCCTTTCAACATACTGTTTCAACTCCCACTGGCACACCAACACAAAGCAGCACAAACATCACCTGACAACGAAGAAGTAGAGCTGCAACAAAAACAACTGTTGCCATGACCGCATGCACATGAAACACAAATGTAAAAGCCACTACCTTAACCTTCATGATCACTATGCATGAAAAAAAAATCCAACCCAAATAAGTGTTACATGAGCGTTACATGAGCGTTACATGAGCGTTATTATACATGTTCAGGCAGCACGCCAGGGAAGGTGGAATAACATAACAACACGCACAGCTTGGACATATTGTTATACTACTCCACCCACCTTAACAGTGAACCCTTGGGGGTGGCCACTCCGTATCCTTTGGAGTCCAGGTTGCCGCCGACCTTCATGGTGTCGCAGGGTTTCCGCTGTTCCGTGTACTCGTTCATGGTTGACTCCAATAGGAAAGCGTACTTCCCTTTGCTCTTCCGCACACGTACAACCCCCTCCTGTGTGTTCTTGGTAAACACAGTCGGTTCGGCTGACTTCATGTAGCCCCACATCTTCTCGTAGACCGCGATCTTTGACCTCTGTGGTTGGTTTGGGTCAGATCGGAGGAGGGGTGGAGGAAGAGTAGAGGTGGAGGAGGGTGGAGAGAGAGCATAGAGCGAGCATAGCCAAATAGAGAGGAGGACATGGGGGGTTAGTTAGTGTACTGTAGAGATTTACTGGTGGAGTGCATATTGACTGGAAACAGTTACTGTAAAAACACACACTCCTCCCCCGGTGAATGAGTATGCTTAAGTGAACTGATCAGTATTGTGTACAACACATGGTGTCGTGTGTGTGTGTGTGAGCTGATCTGTTCAATACTACTCACCCTATAACTTCATATTCCTACATACACAAAAAGCCTATGAAATACAGATGTAGGATCTTAATTTGATCACCCTGTTCCAGGAGAACTGGAAATGTAAAACTTGTAGTGTACTTGAGGTTTAAAAAGGCTTCTGAAGTTTTTAATTTCCACTTTGATTTTCCCTTTTTTTAAATGTCCATTAATTATAATCCACATAATAATTCACATTTCCTGTTGCTGTAGGTAACTGGCTCAAATTAAGATCTTACATCTGTAGGACAAGGCTATAATATGATAAAACAGGCACAGCTGGTGTCTAGTCCAGTACTATACTCACCCTGAAGAACTCTTTAGTGGAGCCGGAGTCTAGGGTACCGTAGGCGATGTCTGTCTGTTTAGCCAGGTCCTCAGCACTCTCTATAGGCGACACCATCCTCTCTACTGTGAGGAAGGCAGCCAGGTTGGCCGTGTAGGAGGAGATGATGATGAGTGTGAAGAACCACCACACACCACCCACAATACGCCCCGACAGAGACCTGGGGGAGAGAGAGAGGAAGAGGAAGAAGGAGAGGGGAGGAGGGAGAGGACAGGGGAAGGAAGGAGGAGAGGAAGGAGAGGAATAAGGGAAGTGTGGAAGTGAGAATGAGAAGGAGGAGGAGTAAGAAAAGAGTGAGCATGGCGAGGAAAAGAGAAGAGGAGAGTAGGGGGTGTGATAGATAGAAGAGTCCATCAATAACACTAATTATTATGAATCAACACAAATCCACAAACTGTATTAAGAACTGAGAGTGAATTACAGACAGACTTATCGGTGACATGGGTGGTCTAGCGGTTAGAGCTGATAACCCTGACACACATATACAGTGCATTCAGAAAGTATTCAGACCCCTTCCTTTTTTCCACATGTTGTTACATTACAGCCTTATTCTAAAATTGATTAAAGATATGCACTACCATTCAAAAGGTTGGGGTCACTTAGACATTTCTTTGTTTTTGAAATAAAAGCACTTTTTTTGTCCATTAAAATAACATAAAATTGATCAGAAATACAGTGTAGACATTGTTAATGTTGTAAATGACTATTGTAGCTGGAAACAGCTGATTTGAAATGGAATATCATCACTCCTGTGTTCCAAAGGCACGTTGTGTTAGCTAATCCAAGTTGATCATTTTAAAAGGCTAATTGATCATTAGAAAACAATTTTGCAATTATGTTAGCACAGCTGAAAACTGTTGTCTGATTAAAGAAGCAATAAAACTGACCTTCTTTAGACTAGTTGAGTATCTGGAGCATCAGCATTTGTGGGTTTGATTAAGGCTCAAAATGGCTAGAAACAAAGACCTTTCTTCTGAAACTCATCAGTCTATTCTTGTTCTGAGAAATGAAAGCTATTCCATGTGAGAAATTGCCAAGAAACTGAAGATCTCATACAACACTGTGTACTACTCCCTTCACAGAACAGCGTAAACTGGCTCTAACCAGAATAGAAAGAGGAGTGGGAGGCCCCGGTGCACAACTGAGCAAGAGGACAAGTACATTAGAATGTCTAGTTTGAGAAACAGACGCCTCACAAGTCCACAACTGGCAGCTTCCTTAAAAAGTACCCGCAAAACACCAGTCTCAACGTCAACAATGAAGAGGCAACTCCGGGATGCTGGCCTTCTAGGCAGAGTTCCTCTGTCCAGTGTCTGTGTTCTTTTGCCCATCTTAAACTTTTATTTTTATTGGCCAGTCTGAGATACGTCTTTTTCTTTGCAGCTCTGCCTAGAAGGCCAGCTGTGGGGATGTTTATCAGCTGCAAGGAATGGGAGACTAGTCAGGATTGAGGGTAAGATGAACGGATTGAGGGAAAGACGAACGGAGCTAAGTACCTGCACCAGAGCACACTCCCCATCCAACCTGACAGAGCTTGAAAGGATCTGCAGAGAAGAATCAGAGAAACTCCCCAAATACAGGTGTGTCAAGCTTGTCAAGCATACCCTAGAAGACTCAAGGCTGTAATTGCTGCCAAAGGTGCTTCAACAAAGTACTGAGTAAAGGGTCTGAATACTTATGTCAATGTGATATTTCTTCAAATAATAATTTAAAAAACTCTTTGTTTTTTTCATTATAGGGTATTGTGTGTAGATTTATGAGGGAATTTTTTTTTAATCGATTTTAGAATCAGGCTGTAACGTAACAAACGGTGGAAAAAGTCGAGTGGCCTGAATGCATCTGAAATTCGGAATGGGTTCAAATCCGGTCTACTGCCCTTCTGACTCGCAATCTCACCTACTTTTCCCGTCTCCCCTTCACTGTCCTTTCTCAACAAATAAATCCACCCCCAAAAAAAATAAATAAATAACAATAATAACTTATCCAATGTGCCAATAGGTAACTTGGGAACAGACTGCTATTCTGCCAACCTACCTCAGGGGGGAGCTCTAAGAGCACACTGACTTCACACTGCACAACACAATCCAGCCCATATTCAGATCCACCTGAAGGCAAAGTGGCTCATTAAAACCCAATGCGCTTCTGTGTCGATCTCTTTCTTTCTTTCTTTCTTTCAATGTTTATTGGTGAGATGAAAAGAGCTGGCAGTGCTTTGGAGAGCGACCAACGACGTCACACAGCGCTCCCTCCGTTCAGCTCTGTTTTTGTCTTGTTTGTTGGCTCAAGGGAGACAGATAAGCCGACTCTCAAGCGAGCGGGGGGAAGGTTGTGAGGAGAGTCAAACATAATGGTGCATTGGAGTTAACAAACAATGTTCTCTCTCCACCCTCGGTACAAACCAAACATAGAGAGAAGCTTTATGAAAACCCCTTCAGTTCCTGTTGTTTTGTCAAACTCAGCATTTTCACACCATTTCACAAGTCGATGCCAACCTGAAACAAGCCTTTTCATGATTCACATTACCGTGCAGACCCAAACTGACCCAAACCGTACTCTGCTGAACTGGCATGGTTATTTCATTTTTTTAATTTTATTTTTCTCATGGCCCTTTCTTTCCAGCATACAGTGACTATGGTAGATGTGCACCCAGGCCAGTGCAGTACAGCTCTGCTCAGTAATGTGAAAAGGGTGTAAGAAGGGACTTTCCGAAAATATTCCACATCACCTACCCGTTCCCCTTATCGCAAACTGTGTCCCCTCTAGTCTTGTCCCTAGAACATGCCACATGTCCCAATGTCTCATGTTACAATCTCTCTCTTCCACTCTCTCTCTCTCTCTCACACACACACACACACACACACACACACACACACAACACACACACACACACACACACACACACACACACACACACACACACACACACACAGAAGGCTATGCTGTAGAATAGATTACTATACCCTCTTTTAACTCTGGATTTGAGTACAGATTACCTCTCTCTCTCTCTTTCTCTTTCTCTCTCTATGTCTCTCATCCTCCTTTTCTTTTTCTCTCCCTCTCTCTCCTCTTCCTCCCTCTCGTATGGTTTGCTCTCGTTGGCATCGAGAGGCCAGCAGCTGTGACTAAGGACAGACAGTTAGCCAGGGGGCTCCCTCTTTCCAGTCTGTGTTGATCCGAGGTGACTCTAGTGACTTTCATCCATGTTGACAGATTGGCATACCCTGATGGGCCATGGCCATTTGGGGGAAGGGGGGGGGGGGTTGTTATCTGGGGAGGGATCATCGCTGCCATACGGTTGCCCCTATGGGATGGGTAATGGTACAGTCTGACCCTGGGTTTAGCATGTTACATGGGTGACGGGAGCGAGACAGCCGTGTTACAGGGGGAGACGGGACTGGGAACGTCAATGGGGAACGTGATTGTGTGTGCGATTGTGTGTGTGCATGCATGCGTGAGTGTCTGCGGGCCCTGATCAAAAGTATTGCACTATGGAATTGGATACCATTTCAGATGCAGCCCTGACTGCCTTTGGAGTGGTGACTCGAGTGGGGACTTGTCCAATGTATCCCAGTGTATTAAGTCACTCAGCGAAGCAGAGATAGACTAGCTGCTGCTGGCTGCTGCTGCTTTGGCCAGTCCGAGCGGCCTGCCTCACTGTAATCAGGTTGGTTCAGCCTCACACAGACAAACGATTAGCAGTGGAGCCTGTGGAGCCTGGAGCCCAGACGTGTCCATCATGCTACACCAGAGACCCAGCGCAGCCTACATATTGAAGTGGTGACACCCACACATACTGTACACACACACACACACACACAAGCCTGTTGCTGAAACACACATACTGTATGGAGGTATAGAGGTTCTAGTTTTGGGTCAAAATGCCCCAGCCCCCCACTGACCATACGAACTTACTCTTCAAAACACACACACTATTAGACACACACACACCACACACACACACAACACACACACACACACACACCACACACACACACACACACACACACACACACACACACACACACACAACACACACACACCACACACACACACACACACACACACACACACTATTAGACACACACACACTATAGACACACACACACTTGAATTCCTACAAAACTGTCACTGCAACGTCTCTCTCAGCCAAGTGAATGAGATGATGGGACATCTCCGGTGTTAGCCACAGAGAGATGTGTGTGTGACTCACCATACACCATACTTTCATTATTTGATGTCTGCATGAGTTGTGTGTTTGTGGACAGGTAATCAGGATCACAGCATCTGATGTACAATATTACATAATAGCAGAGATATACTGTATAAAGTGTATATTAGAGAGAGAGGGAAGATATATACAGTGGGAGAACAAGTATTTGATACACTGCCGATTTTGCAGGTTTTCCTACTTACAAAGCATGTAGAGGTCTGTAATTTTTATCATAGGTACACTTCAACTGTGAGAGACGGAATCTAAAACAAAAATCCAGAAAATCACATTGTATGATTTTTAAGTAATTAATTTGCATTTTTATGCATGACATAAGTATTTGATCACCTACAACCAGTAAGAATTCCGGCTCTCACAGACCTGTTAGTTTTTCTTTAAGAAGCCCTCCTGTTCTCCACTCATTACCTGTATTAACTGCACCTGTTTGAACTCGTTACCTGATAAAAGACACCTGTCCACACACTCAATCAAACAGACTCCAACCTCTCCACAAGGCCAAGACCAGAGAGCTGTATAAGACATCAGGGATACAATTGTAGACATGCAACAGGCTGGATGGGCTACAGACAATAGGCAAGCAGCTTGGTGAGAAGCAACAACTGTTGGCGCAATTATTAGAAAATGGAAGAAGTTCAAGATGACGGTCAATCACCCTCGTCGGGGCTCCATGCAAGATCTCACCTCTGGGGCATCAATGATCATGAGGAAGTGAGTTATCAGCCCAGAACTACACGCAGGACCTGGTCAATGACCTGGAGAGAGCTGGGACCACAGTCTCAAAGAAAACCATTAGTAACACACTACACCGTCATGGATTAAAATCCTGCAGCGCACGCAAGGTCCACCTGCTCAAGCCACGCATGTCCAGGCCCGTCTGAAGTTTGCCAATGACCATCTGATGATCCAGAGGAGGAATGGGAGAAGTCATGTGGTCTGATGAGACAAAAATAGAGCTTTTGTCTAAACTCCACTCGCCGTGTTTGGAGGAAGAAGAAGGATGAGTACAACCCAAGAACACCATCCCAACCGTGAAGCATGGAGGGAAACATCATTCTTTGGGATGCTTTTCTGCAAAGGGTACAGGATGACTGCACCGTATTGAGAGGAGATGGAGGCCATGTATCGCGAGATCTTGGCCAACAACCTCCCCTCAGTAAGAGCATTGAAGATGGGTCGTGGCTGGGCTTCCAGCATGACAACGACCCGAAACACACAGCCAGGGCAACTAAGGAGTGGCGCCGTAAGAAGCATCTCAAGGTCCTGGAGTGGCCTAGCCAGTCTCCAGACCTGAACCCAATAGAAAATCTTTGGAGGGAGCTGAAAGTCCGTATTGCCCAGCGACAGCCCCGAAACCTGAAGATCTGGAGAAGATCTGTATGGAGGAGTGGCCAAAATCCCTGCTGCAGTGTGTGCAAACCTGGTCAAGAACTACAGGAAACGTGATGCTCTGTAATTGCAAACAAAGGTTTCTGTACCAAATATTAAGATCTGCTTTTCTGATGTATCAAATACTTATGTCATGCAATAAAATGCAAATTAATTACTTAAAAATCATACAATGTGATTTTCTGGATTTTTGTTTTAGATTCCGTCTCTCACAGTTGAAGTGTACCCATATAGAAATTACAGACCTCTACAATGCTTTGTAAGTAGTAAAACCTGCAAAATCGGCAGTGTATCAAATACTTGTTCTCCCACTGTATATAATATATATAATATTATAATATATATATATATATATATATATATAGATTCTCTCTCTCTCTCTAGAAAGAGAGAGTGAGAGAGAGAGAAAAAGAGAGAAAGAGAGGAGAGCCACATGAGGTTGACCTTGAGAAAAGCCTAAATAAATGACGAGGTGTTGTCCGTTCCCAGCATGATACGCCCCCAGGCGAGCCAATAGTGCTTTAGTTATTCATGCTATCCCCCTCTCCCTCTCTCCTCCTCTCCCTACTTCCCTCCCTCCCTCCATCTCTCCATTGCTACCCTGATGAAGAATGAAAACACCTGGAAATCTATTTGACCCTACATGAGCCTGTACAAATTCACACTCTCTCACACTCTCTCAAGCCAAAATGATATTCATATAAATGGTGGGGCAGACCGAAGCAATCAGCACTGACCAAACAGGCCAAACCTATCGCACCTGCTCAATTAGACCAGACTAGAGTAAGGCAGCATATAAAAACCAAACCAGGCCAAACCAATTGCACCCCATCCAATTAGGCCAACGGGTGAGCATAGACTAGACCAATCACACCCAGTTTAAATTGTGAGTTGGATTTTTCTGGGGATGATCTGATAGCGTGTTAACCAACACGGGTCAAGGTTGAGTCAGGTTGTTGTAAAATATAATGACTTAAAGTACCTGGCTGAACATTTTTGGGACGAAAAAAGCTGCCAAAACTTACAAGCATATTTGTTACAGAAGGTACCACACTTGCAACACCCCCCCCCAACAAAATAAAAATTACATCATTTTTTATATCTAGTTATAAGTTGACATGGCAACATACTAGCTACGCCAGAATGTTTGGGTGCTTTAATGGCATCCAAACAGATGTCTGAATATTATTATGATAGTCTAAATGATGTAGTAGTATCTGTCTAGTATCCTGAGTCAAAAACAGTGTTGTGCGTGGCAAATGGCATCCTATCCCCTATATAGGGCACTACTTTGGACCAGGGACCATATGACTCACTATACACTATACAAAACGATACAGAACTATACAGTATACACTATACAGAACTATACAGAACTATACAGTATACACTATACAGAAACTATACCAGTATACACTATACAGAACTATACAGTATACACTATACAGAACTATACAGTATACACTATACAGAACTATACAGTATACACTATACAGAACGATACAGAACTATACAGTATACACTATACAGAACTATACAGTATACACTATACAGAACTATACAGGGAATAGGCTGCCATTTGTTACACTAAACTGGGATTTGTTCTCAATTAGGGTGCTCCCATGTCACCACTTCAATCACACACACTCCCCTCTCTCCCTCCCGTTGCCATGGAGATCTGGTGTTACCGCCAGAGACAAGCACACAGGGATATTAATTACTGCATTAATTATTATGGGGTGCCTTGGGGAAACGTGTGTTTGTATGTCTTTCCCTCTCTCTCTCTCTTTCTCTCTCTCAGTGTGGGTATCTGAGGATCAGGATCAACCTTCATTAAAGTAAAGGATGGAACATCAGTAGCGGATAACCTTTAGACCTGTCAATCATCTCACCACTGGGTCTTCATCTCCCATTGGACTGTGTACATATGTAGGATCTTAATTTGACATATATTGTCACAGCAAAATAATCCTGCAGCAAGAGGATTTGATCATTTAGTCCATGTTGCTTGATCAGTGGTTAGGCTATTAGCTGGCCAAAATTAGGCAACATGAAAAGTGCAATACACTCGGAAAGTAGTCAGACCCCTTGACTTTTTCCACACTTTGTTACGTTACAGCCTTATTCTAAAATTGATTAAATACATTTTTCCTCATCAATCTATACCCTACAATGACAAAGCGAAAAAAAAAAAATTGAAATGTTTGCAAATGTATTTAAAATAGAAACAGAAATATCTTATTTACATAAACATTCAAACCCTTCGATGTGAGACTTGACATTGAGCTCAGGTGCATCCTGTTTCCATTGATCATCCTTGAAATGTTTCTACAACTAGATTGTAGTCCACCTGTGGTAAACTCAATTGATTGGACATGATTTGGAAAGGCACACACCTGTCTATAGCAAAAACCAACCCATGAGGTAGAAGGAATTGTCCTTAGAGCTCCGAGACAGGATTGTGTTGAGGCGCTGATCTGGGGAAGGGTACCAAATAATGTCCTCAGCATTGAAGGTCCCCAAGAACACAGTGGCCTCCATCATTATTAAATAGAAAAACCTGCTCCAGAACGCTCATGACCTCAAACTGGGGCAAAGGTTCACCTTCCAACAGGACAACGACCCTAAGCACACAGCCAAGACAACACAGGAGTGGCTTCAGGACATGTCATTGAGTGGCCCAGCCAGAACCCGGACGAGAACCCGATCGAACATCTCTGGAGAGACCTGAAAATAGCTGTGCAGCGACGCTCCCCATCCAACCTGACAGCGCTTGAGAGGATCTGCAGAGAAGAATGAGAGAAACTCCCCAAATACAGGTGTGCCAAGATTGTAGCATCATACCCAAGAAGACTTGAGGCTGTAATCACTGCTAAAGGTGCTTCAACAAAGTACTTATGCAAATGTGATATTACTTATGCAAATGTGATATTACTTATGCAAATGTGATATTTCCGTTTTTAATTTTTAATACATTTGCAAAAATGTCAAAGAAATCTGTTTTTACTTTGTCATCATGGGGTATTGTGTGTAGATTGAGAGAAAAAAAATATTCTAGAATAAGGCTGTAACGTAAAACAAAATGTGGAAAAAGTCAAAGTTGTGAATATTTTCCGAATGCACTGCAACTGTGTGTTGGTGTGGGTGTTCAGTGGATTTATGCACATCACAAAGCTCATCTGGATTTCCTGCGGTACAAGAAAATGATCAGCAACAAAAGTGTTATCAAATTAAAATCCTACATTTGTATGTCATCAATGTGAGATGGCTTCCTGTACAGTGCATCAGAAAGTATTCATACCTCTTGACTTATTCCACATTTTGTTGTGTTACAGCTTGAATTCAAAATTGATTACTTTTATTTTTTGTCTCACCCATCTACACACAATACCCCATAATGACAAAGTGAAAACAAGTTGTAATAAATTTGTGCAAATGTATTGAAAATGAAATACCGAAATATATAATTTACATAAGTATTAACACCTCTGAGTCAGCTTGAATTGAATATGTTAGAATCACCTTTTGCAGCGATTACAGCTGTGAGTTTTTCTGGGTAAGTCTTTAAGAGCTTTGCACACCTGGATTGTACAATATTTGGACATTATTCATTTTGAAAATTCTTCAAGTACTGTCAAGTTGTTTGTTGATCATTGCTAGACAGCAATTTTCAAATTTTTCCATAGACTTTCAAGCTGATTTAAGTCAAAACTGTACCTCCAGTGTATATTTGGCCTTGTGTTTTAGGTTATTGTCCTGCAGAAAGGTACATTTGTTTCCCAGTGTTTGTTGGAAAGCAGACTGAACCAGGTTTTCCTCTAGGATTTTTCCTGTGCTTAGCTCTATTACGTTTAAAAAAAATCCTAACAAACTCCCTAGTCCTTGCCGATGACAAGCATATGCATAACATGATGCAGCCACCACCATGCTTCAAAAATATGAAGAGTGGTACTCAGTGATGTGTTGTGTTGGATTCTTCCTAAACATAAATCTTTGTATTCAGGACATAAAGTTAATTTCTTTGCCACATTTTTTGCAGTTTTATTTTAGTGCCTTGTTGCAAACAGGATGCATGTTTTGGAGAAAAAAAATTCTGTATAGGTTTCCTTCTTTTCACTGTCATTTAGGTTATTATTGTGGAGTAACTATAATGTTGTTGATCTATCCTCAGTTTTCTCCTATCACAGCCATTAAACTCTGTATCTGTTTTAAAGTCACCATTGGCCTCATGGTGTTTCCCAATGCAAATGAATTACTTAAAAATCATACAATGTGATTTTCTGGATTTTTGTTTTAGATTCAGTCTCTCACAGTTGAAGTGTATCTATGATAAAAATTACAGACCTCTACATGCTTTGTAAGTAGGAAAACCTGCAAAATCGGCAGTGTATCAAATACTTGTTCTCCCCACTGTATATATTTTTATACCTAAAGGGGTACTAAAATTCTAAATCAAATAGCTAAATGATCCATTGTATGAACATCTAAAAACAATTCCGTGTGTTAGCTTGGTAGAATCCCTTCACCATGCTCAAAGGGATATGCAATGTCTGTTAAGCACATTTTAACTGCTGAAATTATTTAGGCTTGCCATAACAAAGGGGTTGAATACCTATTGACTCCAGACATTTCAGATTTTCATTTTTAATTAATTTGTAAAAATGTTGAAAACATAAATCCACTTTGACATTGTGTGTTGGCCAGTGACACAAAATATACATTTAATCCACTTGAAATGCAGGCTGTAACACAACAAAATATGGAAAAAGTCAAGTGGTGTGAATATTTTCTGAAGGCATTGTATATGCCTCGCACGTACGCAGGCTTCCTTTCCTTAGCACTACAGATGCGTGGTGTGCCATAGTCCTAAACCCTTCACTAAAACTGTGCTCTTGGCATTCCCTCATTTTCTCCACACTCCCAAAGTCCACCAATCCCTCGGTGGAGGGGATTTGCATGTCCCCTTGTCAGGGTAAACTTCAGTCGACCCTCTCCGTAGTGAACTTTTGGTGACAGATTGGGACAGGGCCCGTGGGATTACTGCAACTTTATCTGTGATAGGTGTTGGACAGACAGACAGACAGACAGGCACAGTAGTCTGACCACACTGTGGAGAGACATAAGGACAACATGTAGACGGAATGTAGAGTTTCAATAGTAAACACTGACTAAACAACTAAACTGTAGCAGTAATAAAATTCCAGAAAGATTTCCAAAATTCCCAGGTTTTCCAGAAATCGCAGATGGAGGATTCCCATTTGGATTATTACTTGTCCTGCGTATTCCCTCTTGATTGCGAGAATCCCAAACTGGGATTTCTGGAAAACCTGATAATCTTGGGAACGTTTCCAGAATTATATACAGTATGTTGTGGATGAGGATCCCTTCTCATGGGAAATAAGTTAACTTAAGTGGACGACTTAAAATGAAGTGGACTTAAGTCAAAATCATAGGCCCACTATAGCTCCCTCAAGATAGAGGTGCTATAGGACGTTATAGGATGCTACGTAACGGGCGCTATCATTTCGACGGTGCTCTTGTCTAATGTACCTTAGTGTTCTCCATCTTGTGTATGCCTCTGCTCTGGTCCTGTGTAGGAGGGCTGAAAAATACAGGCTGGGTTTGGTCCCTCCTCTCCATCTTACTCCATTCTTAATCTTAAATCTTAGAGGAACTGAAGATATCTATACAACCATTAAAGACTACAATAGCTTAAACTTAAACTCAGCGATATGACGTGACCACGAGCAGCAGTATGAACCAAAGATAATGCAGGGGAGATCAACCTTTTGCTTTCAGCTGTCTTTGTGTGTTTTGCGGAAGTCACCATAACTGCTATTGTAATGCTAACTTCATATCGCTGAGTCTACCTTTAAAATAACTCTAAGGATCATAAAGCTGACTTGGGACCTATTTGACGTATGTCAAATACATACCTCAAGTCCTTTTAAATATTCAACTGTGCTTGATTTAGTTTTCTCTGTATCACAGAGCAAATATAGTCCCAAAAGTGCAAACTCCAAACTAGACCAAGCACACCTCAAATACGTTTAAGTATTTGACACAGGATATTATCTAGGAAATTTGACTCAGGTCTGTCATGAAATTGCTATGAATATAACTACACAAATCCTAAAGATCTTCATCACGACTACAGAACAGCAGGCAGATGCTCTGTGAGTGGGCAGAAAGGTGTGTCACAGATATGAAGCTTGAGCCGGAAGCAATGACACCCAGCACTGACTGGTTACTGAATATCTTTTGGTGGTTCATGATCGGACGAGAGGTCGGTAATAGTAAGTAATGGATGATATACCCTTTGACCTCTCATGCCTGTTGAACACAGAACTACAGTGTATGAAACACACACCAGACACATCAGAGACAATGGGACAGCAGTCCAATTTCCTTCTAAACAGACAGATCACAATGCACGCACAAACACACAAACACACACACGTACACACCAAAGCTGGGCTAGAACGTGGCTGAACTAGAAACTATAAGCCGAGACGAGACATTCTTATTACAAACTACAGGCCAATGCTATTTACAGTGGCCAGAAAAAGTATGTGAACCCTTTGGAATTATCTGGATTTCTGCATAAATTGGTCCTAAAATTAGATCTGGTCTTAAACTAATAACACACAAATTCATGTATTTTTCTTGTCTATATTGAATACATAATTTAAACATTCACAGTGTAGGTTGGAAAAAGTATGTAAACCCCTAGGCTAATGACTTCTCCAAAAGCTAATTGGAGTCAGGAGTCAGCTAACCTAGAGTACAATCATTGAGACGAGATTAGAGATGTTGGTTAGAGCTGCCCTGCCCTATAAAAAATACTCACAAAATTTGAGTTTGCTATTCACAAGAAGCATTGCCTGATGTGAACCATGCCTCGAACAAAAGAGATCTCAGAAGACCCAAGATGAAGAATTGTTGACTTGCATTGTCACGACTCCTACCAAAGGTGGCTCCTCTTCCTGTTCGGGCGGTGCTCGGCGGTCGTCGTCACCGGTCTACTAGCTGCCACCGATCCCTTTTCCCTTTTCTGTTGGTTTTGTCTTATTAGTTACACCTGTTTCGTGTTTACGTTTAGTTGGGCTATTTAAGCTAGTCGGCCCGCCTGCTCTTTGTGCGGGCTTAATTTTTCCACTGTGTATGTGTGTGGTAGGTTATTGGTAGCGTGTTTTCGTTTTGGGATTTCCCTCTGGACTATTTAGGTCCTGGTTTTGGGTTTCGTGTTTGTTGCGCCTATGTGTGTTTGGCGCACACTATTTTTTCCCTGTGCCTTATTAAAACACTACTCAGTACTTTCTGCCTCCTGCGCCTGACTCCGCACCCACTACGCTTTTGTGCGTCACATGCATAAAGCTGGAAAGGGTTACAAAAGTATCTCTAAAAGCCTTGATATTCATCAGTCCACGGTAAGACAAATTATCTATAAATGGAGAAAGTTCAGCACTGTTGCTACTCTCCCTAGGAGTGGTAGGAGTGGCAGTCCTGCAAAGATAACTGCAAGAGCACAGCGCAGAATGCTCAATGAGGTTAAGAAGAGTGTCAGCTAAAGACTTAAAGAAATCTCTGGAACATGCTAACATCTCTGTTGACGAGTCTACGATACGTAAAACACTAAACAAGAATGGTGTTTATGGGAGGACACCATGGAAGAAGCCACTGCTGTGCAAAAAAAACATTGCTGCACGACTGAAGTTCGCAAAAGAGCACCTGGATGTTCCAAAATATTCTGTGGACAGATTAAACTAAAGTTGAGTTGTTTGGAAGGAAGGAACACACTATGTGTGGAGAAAAAAAGGCACAGCACACCAACATCAAAACCCCATCCCAAGTGTGAAGTATGGTGGAGGGAGCATCATGGTTTGGGGCTGCTTTGTTGCCTCAGGGCCTGGACAGCTTGCTATCACTGATGGTAAAATTAATTCCCAAGTTAATCAAGACATTTTGCAGGAGAATGTAAGGCTATCTGTCCGCCAATTGAAGCTCAAAATAAGTTGAGTGATGCAACAGGAAAACGACCCAAAACACAGAAGTAAATCAACAACAGAATGGCTTCAACAGAAGAAAACACGCCTTCTGGAGTGGATTAGTCAGATTCCTGACCTCAACCCGATTGAGATGCTGTGGCATGACCTCAAGAGAACGATTCACACCAGGCATCCCAAGAATATTGCTGAACTGAAACAGTTTTGTAAAGAGGAATGGTCCAAAATTCCTCCTGACCGTTGTGCAGGTGTGATTCCCCAACTACAGAAAAAGTTTGGTTGAGGTTATTGCTGTCAAAGTAGGGTCAACCAGTTATTAAAACCAAGGGTTCACATACTTTTCCCACCCTGCACTGTTAATGTATACACGGTGTGTTCAATTGTTTGTGTGTATAATTGTTTGTGTGTTATTAGTTTAAGCAGACTGTGTTTGTCTATTGTTTTGACTTAGATGAAGATCAGATCAAATTGTATGACCAATGTATGTAGAAGTCCAGGTAGTTCCAAACGGTTCACATACATTTTCTTGCCACTGTAGCTATTTTCACTTATGCGACATAAAGCGACAATTTTGGTGTGAATACTAAGGAGACAAAAAAAAACATGGTGCAAATTTCAATTGTACAGAGTGGAGTAACTATGGTTGTTCTGCAACAGACAGTGAAGAGACTCATAGTTAGCCAGTGAATGAAACATGTATACTGTATGAGCCATAGCATCCCAAGGCAGCTGTTATCAATGGCAACCAGCCTTTAACACTCAACACAATAAAGAAAGGGACATTGTGGGGACATTTGGATGTAATGTAGTACTATGTGTTTAATTTATGTGTATATATCTCTAACCTAAGAGATGTTTGTATATAGTCTAGTACTATGTGTGTAATGACGTACTGTGTGTGTAATGTAGTACTATGTCTGTAATGGAGTAGTAGTAGTGACATATTTATCTCTCAGCTGGCCAAGGTATAATATTTCAGAATATATTGCTGTAGTAGTATGTGTGTACTCTAGTAGTATGTGTGTACTCTAGTAGTATGTGTGTACTGTAGTAGAATGAATTTACTGTAGTATATCAGTAGTATATCATGCAGTCTTAGTAGTAATGCATCTATCTCTCACCTCGGGGAGATGTCACATCCCTGCTGCATGAAGGCACCCAGGGAGAACCAGAGGGAGTTGAAGATGCCAAACTCGTTGGGGGGCTGGTCGCTGGGCGGACCGTCGGTACCCTCTTCGGGCTCCTCGGTGTGCCACTCGTACGGGCTGAAACGGCTGACCAGGAAGAGCACCACGCTTACGCCGATGTAGGCGAACACAATGCACATCCAGATCTCGTAGGCCAGCGGGTCCAGGAAGGAGAAAACCCCAGGTTTGGACTTCTGGGGCTTCTTGATCATGATGGAGATGCCCAGCGACATGAAGGGCTTGGAGAAGTCGATCACCTCCTCACGGACCAGCGTGATTGTCAATGGGGCCACAGCGATTTCCGCTTTCTGCGTGTGGGCGGGGGGAGAGAAGGAAAGAAGGAAGGGAAATAGCGGAAGTGGTTAGCCTTTCGACCTGGAGAGTCATCTAAGCTCCTAATAAAACTGTAGACAAACGGTAGACAACAGTGGACAAAACAGTGGACAAAAAGGTAGACTACAGTAGACAGTATCTGTTTTTTGTTCTCTTTCCACCTTATTCAGCACTGTCAACTTCACACACTACAGTGAGTGAGTGTGAGCCTGAGGCGAGCCCCTATCCAAATGTATTGTACTAAAGATGAATTGTTCCCAAAGGGACATACATGTACTGTACATACAAGATCGGCTACAGTATGTCAGAGCCAGAAAAGCCAGGGGCTGTATGTATCAAGTATCTCAGAGCAGGAGCACTGATCTAGGATCAGGTCCCTCCTGTCCATGTAATATCATCTAAAAGGCAAAACTGATTTAAAAAAAAAACTATACTGAGTCGCTTGATGGATACGGCCCGAGAACTCTCTTCTTAGTCGACCATGTCTATCATTCACACATCTGTCTATCCTCCTATCTGACACAATCACTAAGTATACAAATCACAAACAACAACAACCACCAGTATTTTCTCTCCATCCCGCCTTTTGTCATTTCATTTTGCCACTTTTTCTGATTGAACACGTCTTACAATGATACAGTTTGGAATAGAAAAAGACGGGCAGTAGCTCTAATCCTAGCGGCTTAATTCGAAAGGCCGCGGATCTGAAGGAGAAGGGAATCAAATAATGCCGTTGGAGAAATATACGTACAACACAAGACGGAAAAATTTGACACAGAATACACGTATTGCTTCTTTGCGGGCAAATCCACAAACCAGATTATTGTTAGTGATTTAGCAACACTTCCGACCTTTCCTGCCTGGACATCTGCAGTGGGGAATTTGGGATTTATCCGCAAAAAAAAATAATCAAAGTTTGATATATTAAAACAAGCCGACACGTTGCATGGAGGGAGGGAGAGAGAGAAAAAACAGAGATACAAATTCCCTCGTCCTCAGCATTAATTATTAAGATGACAGGTTGGCTTGCAATGAGGAACCATTAAAATACATGACAGGGCTGAAATGGGGGGAGACCTTTCACGGTGACACAGGCTTTGAAAAGGACTGTCAGAGGGTGAATGGTCACCAGGCAAGGTCTTAGAGACAGGAAAGTGCTGACGGGCTAAGCTCTGAGCTCACAGCTTCCCTCTGCACTGTAAGAGCCCTGCAATCTCTCTAAGCCTTCACACACACGTACACACACACACTTTTAAAGTACAGTACCTTCATTTTTCACCCCTTGTACAAACACCCCCTACACCTGTACATGAATCCTGTTATCTCTTAGCAACAGACAGGAGGTAGCTAAGCACCGGCATCATTTAACCCTCTCACCTCTTAAACTTAACACATCACACACAAAGCACACTTTAACCCCTACACCTCTATCACACTTGACACACTACACTGGTCCCAGCTCTAGCCCCTAGCACTATCACCTTATAATAGCCTGTATCTCTTAGCTATAAGCACTAGGGTTGCACAATTCTAATAACTTTCCACAAAAATAATTTATAAATCCCGGTTGTGAGAATCCAGGAATCAGAGGGAATCCAACCACGATTTCTGGAATTTTCCCACCCTAATAAGCACCAAAAGATCCCTTATCCCAAGGTTTAGTTTGGTCAAGATCTAGCTATTTGAAGTAGTCCAGGTAACTGACTAACTGACAGGTATCAAGCCATCTGTGTTTTGTGTTTAAAACAACTGATTATGTGTCTTCAGTTCATTGGCTGCCTTTAACTAAACAGATTTACAAATGAATGTAAAGTGTGAGTGAAACCCAGCATCAAATAAACTTTAAATGTGGGTCAACACACACACACAACAACACACACACACAACACACACAACACACACACACACACACACACACACCACACACAACACACACACACACACACACAACACACACACACACACACACACACACACACACACACACACACACACACACACAACACACACACACACACACACACACACACACACACCTCAGTCCCTGTCCCTCTTACCCCGTACACCAGCTCCCAACCATGCCATTCCAAATCTTGGTCTCCGGGTCCCGGGCGCGTACTTCCGTCGGCACGATAGCGATCTTGTACTTGATGCCAATGTGTTTGGCGATCTCCGAGGCCAGGTCCACGCAGTAGCCTTCATACTGGTCGTTTCCCGTACAACTCCGAGTTCTTCTTCAACATGACATAGGGACCCTCCTACAAAGTGACACACACACCACAGGGACCACAGGGTCAAACTGGCAAACATGTCCCCCGCTCACAGACAGTCACTTGCCCAGTGAGCATAACTGGTTGACACCAGGTCAGAATGAGTGACGTTGTAATTTCAAAATGTTGTTTAAGTGACGTCATAATGATATTTATTTAATACATGTTTTAAACTGTGTGAATTGACGTCATTAGAACGTAATGATTATGTCATTTCAACCAGTTTTGGCCGTTGGATTTTTCACTCAAAAATAGACAGCAGACAAGCGTGCACAAACACATACAGTATGTACAGTGGGGCAAAAAGTATTTAGTCAGCCACCAATTGTGCAAGTTCTCCCACTTAAAAAGATGAGAGAGGCCTGTAATTTTCATCATAGTTCACTTCAACTATGACAGACAAAATGAGAAAAGAAATCCAGAAAATCACATTGTAGGATTTTTAATGAATTTATTTGCAAATTATTGGGAAAATAAGTATTTGGTCACCTACAAACAAGCAAGATTTCTGGCTCTCACAGACCTGTAACTTCTTCTTTAAGAGTTCCTCTGTCCTCCACTCGTTACCTGTATAATGGCACCTGTGAACTTGTTATCAGTTATAAAAGACACCTGTCCACAACCTCAAACAGTCACACTCCAAACTCCACTATGGCCAAGACAAAGAGCTGTCAAAGGACACCAGAAACAAAATTGTAGACCTGCACCAGGCTGGGAAGACTGAATCTGCAATAGGTAAGCAGCTTGGTTTGAAGAAATCAACTGGTGAGCAATTATTAGGAAAGTGAAGACATACAAGACCACTGATAATCTCCCTCGATCTGGGGCTCCACGCAAGATCTCACCCCGTGGGGTCAAAATGATCACAAGAACGGTGAGCAAAAATCCAGAACCACACGGGGGGACCTAGTGAATGACCTGCAAAGAGCTGGGACCAAAGTAACAAAGCCTACCATCAGTAACACACTAGCCGCCAGGGACTCAAATCCTGCAGTGCCAGACGTGTCCCCTGTTTAAGCCAGTACATGTCCAGGCCCGTCTGAAGTTTGCTAGAGAGCATTTGGATGATCCAGAAGAAGATTGGAGAATGTCATATGGTCAGATGAAACCAAAATATAACTTTTTGGTAAAAACTCAACTCGTCGTGTTTGGAGGACAAAGATGCTGAGTTGCATCCAAAGAACACCATACCTACTGTGAAGCATGGGGTGGAAACATCATGCTTTGGGGCTGTTTTCTGCAAAGGGACCAGGACGACTGATCCGTGTAAAGGAAAGAATGAATGGGGCCATGTATCGTGAGATTTTGAGTGAACCTCCTTCCATCAGCTCCATCAGCAAGGGCATTGAGATGAAACGTGGCTGGGTCTTTCAGCATGACAATGATCCCAAACACACCGCCCGGGCAACTAAGGAGTGGCTTCGTAAGAAGCATTTCAAGGTCCTGGAGTGCCTAGCCAGTCTCCAATCTCAACCCCATAGAAAATCTTTGGAGGGAGTTGAAGTCTGTGTTGCCCAGCAACAGCCCCAAACATCTCTGCTTAGAGGAGATCTGCATGGAGGAAGGGCCAAAATACCAGCAACAGTGTGTGAAAACCTTGTGAAGACTTACAGAAAACGTTTGACCTCTGTCATTGCCAACAAAGGTATATAACAAAGTATTGAGATAAACTTTTGTTATTGACCAATACTTATTTTCCACCATAATTTGGCAAATAAATTCATAAAAAATCCTACAATGTGATTTCTGGATTTTCTTTTCTCATTTTGTCTGTCATAGTTGAAGTGTACCTATGATGAAAATTACAGGCCTCTCTCACTTTTTAAGTGGGAGAACTTGCACAATTGGTGGCTGACTAAATACTTTTTTGCCCCACTGTATGTTGTAGACATGACCAAGAAATAGGCCTACACAATTTAGCAACAAATAGTGCTTACAGTATGATATTGTGTGGATCTTCCAAAATGGACAAACACGATTGCTTTTTTATGAATATGGAGTTCCTGTTCAAAGATTATGTACCAATGTTTCAACTTCTTGATCACAGATGTTGGACGATAAAACAGCCATTGAATGTTACACTGGCTATTATTTAAAAATGGTACTGTGATACAGTATGAAAGAGAGAGAGCAAGAGAGAGAGAGAGAGAGAGATAGATAAGAGAGGGAGAGAGAAGATACAGAGACAGAGACAGAGAGAGAGAGCGCAAGACAGAGACAGAGGGAGGAGAAAGACAGAGAGGGGAGAAAGTGAGACAAGAGAAAGAGAAAGTGAGACAGAGGAAGGGAGAAATTGAGACAGAAAGAGAGAGAGCAAAATAGAAAGACAGAAAGAGAGGGGAGAGAAATACAGAGATAAAGACAGTCAGAAAGACAGACAGACAGAGAGAGACAGACAGGACAGACAGACAGACAGAACAGACAGACAGACAGACAGACAGACAGGACAGACAGACAGACAGACAGACAGACAGACAGACAGACAGACAGCAGACAGACAGACAGAAGACAGAACAGACAGACAGAATCGAGACAGATCGAGACAGACAGAAAGACAGAGAGAGACAAAACAGATAGACAGAGAAAGCGAACAACAGAAAAGACAGAGACAGAGAAACAGACAGACAGTAGACAGAGAGACAGATCGAGACAGACAGAAAGACAGATCGAGACAGACAGAGATAGAGACAGATAGAAAGACAGAGAGAGACAGACAGAGATAGAGACAGACAGAAAGACAGATCGAGACAGAAAGACAGAGAGAGACAGACAGAGATAGAGACAGACAGAAAGACAGAGAGAGACAGACAGAGATAGAGACAGACAGAAAGACAGAGAGAGACAGACAGAGATAGAGACAGACCGAAAGGACATTGAAAAAACGTTGATAATGCTTAAAGAACTCTTAAAGAATGCTGAAAGTCAGCAGCAGATTTGAAATGTTTCCAGACTCTCCACGTCCAAGTTGATCATGGCTGACAGGCTGGTCAATAATCTCCCACACCCCTTGTCTCAGTGGGTAATGAACCCTATTAGACATAGCGTTACACACACACGCACGTACACACACATAAGTAGAAGGAAGAGAGTCCAGTAAGTGTATGTGTGTGAGTTGGAGTTGACAATCGAATTGACAGATACACAGTCTGTCTGATAGGTGAGGAGTATGTACAATAATAAACTTCAAAATAATGGGTCTTGACTATAACCTACATCTCTCTCTCTCCCTGTCTCTCTCAAAACATCTCTGTGTCGCATCTCTGTGTCATCACCAACCACTTACGGCACAAATCAAACCTTTATTTTTCACTTGGCTGCATGACATTCAGTAAATTGAGCACATTTCAAGCATGAGTGGAAAAATATATTTGAAAACGTTAAGGTGCTCTCAGTAAGTCCCCCAGCTGCTGCTGTTGGGGTAAAACACCATTCAGTTGCCTTGTCCTTGATATGAGGTGGAAATGGGTGTTTGATGAATGAGAACAATCTTAAAGCCATCTCTCATTCCTCATGGTGAAACAGGAGACGTATGCTAGCTGTAGTAGTGGGTATTGATTGGATATGTACTGGAGGCGACCCCCCTTTCTTATTCTGACATACCCCTAGCAAACAGGAGCAGTTCTAAAGACATTAGGCAATGTTCCCCTTAGGTCCCTTGTAGGGTTTTTGTGCAACGTTATCCCACATACACTCTGAGAAGGTTAAAACATGACCCTCGGGACCATAATGGTACGTTCAGTACTGTAGGGTTAGAAAGGTGTGCGGTTCCAAGCTCTGCCGAAATATATTCAGTCAGTGCCATTGTTATAAAGTATATTCATTATCTGACTAACACCAATAAAAAATAGCTTTTTTGTCTGAAACCCTTTGAATAATATAGCCATTGAATCAGGTGAGCGACAGACAAAGGCACTTGCTATCAGTCTAGAGATTAGCCATATTCAGAGCTACCACTGTGGATTAATGATTGCTATACCAGTCCAATTATTATTATTTTATTTAACTAGGCTTCTTCTCAATAGGGGGCGCTGTTTTCACTTTGGGAAAAAATCGTGCCCAGATTAAACGGCCTCGTTGTCACGACTTCCGCCGAAGTTGGCTCCCCTGCCTGTTCGGGCGGTGCTCGGCGGTCGTCGTCACCGTCCTACTAGCCGCCACCGATCCCTTTTTCGTTTGTCTGTTTGTTTTGTCTTATTAGTTTCACCTGTGTTTCTGTTTTTTGTCCCGCGTGACAGAATCCCGCACCACTTATGGAATCAGCAGGAGCAGCCGCATCTCCTCTCCCATCGATGGAGGAAAGGGTCCTCCATCATACCAGTGTTCTCCACAGGATTGGTTCAGCTATGGACCAAATGATGGAGAGGATGGATCGATGGGAGAGGAGTGGCCTTCCCACCTCATCTCCAGCACCCCCTACTCCAGCACCTCCTGTTCCTGCTACCGCATCCAGCTCCAGGGCTCTTCGGCTGACGCTCCCACGGGAGTATGATGGAACGGCGGCTGGGTGTCAGGGTTTCCTTCTCCAACTGGAACTTTACCTGGCAACCGTTCGTCCTTTTCCCTCCGAAGAGGAGAGCGTGAGCGCCCTTGTCTCCTGTTTGACTGGACAAGCTCTCGAGTGGGCCAACGCAGTGTGGAATGGCCCAGACTCGGCGAGGGATCATTACCATTAGTTCACCCGCAGATTCCGAGCTGTGTTTGACCACCCACCAGAGGGTCGTGCGGCGGGTGAACGGCTGTTCCACCTGCGTCAGAAGACGAGGAGCGCACAGGACTTTGCCCTGGAGTTCAGGACCTTGGCCGCAGGAGCAGGGTGGAACGACAGGGCCTTAATAGACCATTTCCGATGTAGCCTTAGGGAGGACATCCGCAGGGAGCTASCGTGTCGGGACACCACCCTRACGCTGGATGAACTRATTGACATGGCCATCCGTCTCGACAACSTGCTGGCTYCCCGCYGACYTTCGGAACAGGTCCTGTCGTTTCCACCTCCCAGCCCTCCTGCTCCTATCTCTATGGAGTTAGGGGGGGCAGCGTCGAGGGGGACCGGAGGAGGAGTGTCCTCCTGCACCAGTTGTGGTCGGCGAGGGCACACGGCCGACCGGTGCTGGAGGAACTCGTCTGGGAGTCGGGAGGGCAGGCGGAGCACTACTCGATCACCCCAGGTGAGTCAGCACCAGACTTACCCAGAGCTTCCTGTTGGTCATATGTATGAGGGTTTTCTCCCTCTCTACAGCATAAGGCGCTAGTCGATTCAGSCGCAGCTGGGAATTTCATAGATCGGGGGCTCGCGTTAAAGCTAGGGATTCCCCTTGTGTCGTTAGACCTACCTTTCCCCGTGCACTCCTTAGATAGCCGACCATTAGGGTKAGGKATGGTCAGGGAGGCCACGGTACCACTGGACATGGTAACGCAGYGTAGTCATAAGGAGRAGARTAGTCTGTTCCTTATCGACTCACCTGCGTTTCCAGTGGTGTTGGGAATTCCCTGGCTAGCTCAGCACAACCCGGTGATTTCCTGGCGACAGGGGGCTCTTAAGGGGTGGTCAGAGGAGTGTTCAGGCAGGTGTATAGGAGTTGCCGTTGGTGCGACTACGGTGGAGAGTCCAGACCAGGTTTCCACCGTGCGCATTCCCTCTGAATATGCCGATTTGGCTATCSCCTTCAGWAAAAAGAAGGCGACCCAATTACCACCCCATCGWCGAGGGGACTGCGCGATAAACCTCCTGGAGAACGCTGCACTTCCTAGGAGTCACGTGTATCCTTTGTCTCAGGAGGAGACAGCGGCTATGGAGACATATGTTACTGAATCACTGGGACAGGGATACATTCGGCCCTCTGCATCACCTGTCTCCTCGAGCTTCTTTTTTGTGAAGAAGAAAGATGGTGYTTTACGCCCGTGCATTGATTATCGAGGTCTAAATTCCATCARAGTGGYGTTTAGTTACCCACTACCTCTCATCGCTACGGCGGTGGAAWCATTTCACGGGGCGCGCTTCWTCACAAAACTGGACCTGAGGAGTGCGTATAATCTGGTGCGTATCCGGGGAGGAGATGAGTGGAAAACCGCATTTAGTACTACATCTGGCCATTATGAGTACCGCGTCATGCCATATGGGCCGTCAAACAGGCCGTTTCCTTCCTGGGTTATCGTATTTCCACCTCCGGGGTGGTGATGGAGGATGACCGCGTTACAGCCGTGCGGCATTGGCCGACTCCGACCACGGTGAAAGAGGTGCAGCGGTTTTTAGGGTTTGTCAATTACTACCGGAGGTTAATCCGGGGTTTTGGTCAGGTGGCTGCTCCCATTACCTCACTGCTGAAGGGAGGACCGGTGCGCTTGCGTTGGTTAGCAGAGGCGGACAGAGCTTTCAGTCGTCTGAAGGAGCTGTTCACCAATGCGCCCGTGTTGGCGCATTCGGACCCCTCTTTAGCGTTCATAGTGGAGGTGGACGCGTCCGAGGCGGGGGTCGGGGCCGTGCTGTCCCAGCGCTCGGGCGTACCACCCAAGCTCGGCCCTTGTGCCTTCTTTTCGAGGAAGCTCGGTCCGGCGGAGCGAAACTATGACGTGGGGGACCGGGAGTTGTTAGCTGTTGTCAAGGCTCTGAAGGTGTGGAGACATTGGCTTGAGGGGGCGAAACACCCTTTTCTCATCTGGACTGACCATCATAATCTCGAGTACATCCGGGCAGTGAGGAGACTAAATCCGCGTCAGGCTAGATGCACCAAAGCCGACGCGCTGTCCCGCCTCTATGATACCGAGGAGTGGTCTGTTGAGCCAACTCCCATCATTCCACCTTCATGTCTCGTGGCACCGGTGGTATGGGAGGTGGACGCGGAGATAGAGAGAGCCTCACGGTTAGAGCCGGCCCCCCCTAACTGTCCAGTGGGGGCTCAGTACGTGCCGGGGGGGGTCTGGGATAAGCTAATCCGTTGGGCTCATACTCTCCCCTCCTCGGGTCAGCCTGGCATCGAGAGGACAGTGCGGAGTCTTAGAGGGAGATACTGGTGGCCCACGTGTGCTAAGGCCGTGAGATTTTATGTCTCCTCCTGCTCGGTGTGCGCTCAGAACAAGGCTCCTCGGCACTTGCCTAGAGGGAAGTTACAGCCCCTCCCCGTTCCACAACGGCCGTGGACACACTTATCGGTGGATTTTCTTACCGATCTTCCCCCGTCCCAGGGAAGTACTACGATCCTGGTCGTTGTGGATCGGTTTTCTAAGTCCTGCCGCCTCATCCCGTTGCCCGGTCTCCCTACGGCCCTGCAGACTGCGGAGGCCTTGTTTACTCATGTCTTCCGGCATTATGGGGTGCCTGAGGACATCGTTTCTGATCGGGGCCCCCAATTCACGTCCAGAGTTTGGAGGGCGTTTATGGAGAGACTGGGGGTCTCGGTCAGCTTGACCTCGGGTTTTCACCCCGAGAGTAATGGGCAGGTGGAGCGCGTAAACCAGGATGTGGGCAGGTTTCTGCGGTCATATTGCCGGGACCGGCCTGGTGAGTGGGCGAGGTATGTTCCTTGGGCTGAGCTCGCTCAGAACTCCCTCCGCCACTCCTCAACGAACATGTCCTCTTTTGAGTGTGTGTTAGGTTACCAGCCGGTCCTGGCCCCATGGCATCAGAGCCAGACCGAGGCTCCTGCGGTAGAGGAATGTGTACAGCGCTCCAAGGACACCTGGAAAGCCGTCCAGGAATCGCTAAGGTTAGCGGGACAACGGCAGAAGAGGAGCGCTGACCAGCACCGCAATGAGGCCCCCGTGTTCACACCGGGGGACAGGGTCTGGCTCTCGACCCGAAACCTGCCCCTCCGCCTGCTCTGTCGGAAGCTGTGTCCGCGGTTTGTGGGGCCGTTTAAAGTCCTGAGGAGAATAAACGAGGTGTGTTATAGGTTACAACTTTCTAGGTATTACCGTATTAACCCCTCGTTTCATGTGTCTCTCCTCAGGCCGGTGGTGGCTGGTCCCCTGCAAGAAAGTGAGGTGCCTGAGGTCCCTCCGCCCCCTCTGGATATTGAGGGGCCTACAGTACCTCGTGGACTGGGAGGGGTACGGTCCGGAGGAGAGATGCTGGGTTCCGGTGGGGGACATTTTGGATCCTTTGGATCCTCTCTACTGAGAGACTTCCACCGCCTCCACCCGGATCGCCCGGCGCCTCGCCCTCCGGGTCGTCCTCGAGGCCGGTGGTGGCGCACTGCGGGAGCCGCGCGTCAGGAGGGGGGTACTGTCACAACTTCCGCCGAAGTTGGCTCCCCTGCCTGTTCGGGCGGTGCTCGGCGGTCGTCGTCAGTCACTCGTTCCTCCACTAGCCGCCACCGATCCCTTTTTCGATTGTCTGTTTGTTTTGTCCTGTATTAGTTCCACCTGTGCTTTCTTGTTTCTTCGGTAAGCTAATGAGCCCCACCTAATACTGTATAGTAGACCCGCCCTTGTTTTGTGCGGATGTCTTTATTTACGTGGTGTGGTTTTATTAGTAGATGTATTTATTTCTAATTACTTGGCCCCCTGTGTTTTGAGTTATTCCAGTTGTTCGCTGCGCCCTGTATGTTTGGCTTATTCATTTTTTGTGTGCTATTAAGAGCACTTTCGCAATTGGAACTCTCTGCGTCTGATCCTTCACCACCTAGTCCCGCGTGACACTCGTACTCTGTTCTAGATCATACGGATAGCACATTATTATTACTAATGGAAGCAACAAACACTCTAGTTCAAACTTGTTGAATAATATATCGTGTGAGAGTAAACAGAACTCATTTGCAGCAAAACTTCCAAACAGAACTGAAAATTCTGAAAATGGGTCTCTGTGTAAGGCCTTGCCTATTCAATTGCCTTTTATTTATGGATCTGTATGCACTTCATACGCCTTCCACTAGATGTCAACAGGCAGTAGAATGTTGAATGGGGTGTCTAGCTTGATTGAGACGAATGAGAGCTTTTGGAGTGACAGGTCCGCCATATTGCAGTATTTTGCTGCGCACCAGAGAGCACCATATTGTTTTCTGCAAATGCGTTAGGTAGACACGACAAAATGCTCCGTCTTGGACGTATTGGATACAATACAGAGAAAAACATACTAAAGATGGATTCTCAACTGAGTTTGACCACATTTATTCGACTTTTATTATCAGTTTTTGAATTTTTCATTCCATGCGCCAAACATTGATGGACACCTTAGCGCCACCATGCTAGCCAAAGTGTGCTAATTCGACAGAAGAAATGGACATTCTAAAACAAAACAAAGATTTATTGTGAACTAGGACTCCTTTGCACTGCATTCTGATGGAAGATCATCAAAGGTAAGATTAATTTATGATTGTTATTTCGTATTTTAGTGAATGATAGTTTGGCTCCAACATGGCGGAGAATGGCTGGCGCCTGTCTCATATTATTGCATGCTGTACTTTGTACTAAAGTAATTTTTTTAAATAACACAGCGGTTGCATTAAAACATGTGATCTTTCATTGCTGTACAACATGTATTTTTTAGCAAAGTTTATGATGAGTTTTTTGTGTTAGATTACGTGACTGTCCAAAATTTCTCCGGACAATTTGGTGCATTTCGCGGCCAATTCCCAATGTAAAACCAGGATTTGTAGCTATAAATATGCACATTTTCGAACAAAACATAAATGTATTGTATAACATGATTTATATGACTGTTCATCTGATGAAGTTGTTCAAAGGTTAGTGATTAACTTCTACCGCCTCAGAAACCCGGATCCGGAGCACCCCCCACCCCCCCACCAGTAAAAAACGCTAATAGCATAGCTAGCATAGCGTCACAATAAATAGTAGCACATCTATAATATCATCATATCACAAGTCCAAGATACCAGATGAAAGATCCACTTCTTGTGAATCCAGCAATCATTCTGATTTAAAATGTTTTACAGGGAAGACACAATATGTAAATCTATTAGCTAACCACGTTAGCAAAAGACACCATTTTCTTTGTCCACCATTTTTTCTCTCCACCAGTAGCATATCACCAATTCGGCCAAATAAAAAGTGATTATAGCCACAACCAAGAAAAAACCTCATCAGATGACAGTCTGATAACATATTTATTGTATAGGATAGTTTTGTTTAGAAAAATGTGCATATTTCAGTAGAAATCATAGTTTACAATTGCACCCACCATCACAACTCGACTAGAATAAATACAGAGAGCAACGTGTATTACCAATATTACTCATCATAAAACATTTCAAAAAATAGACAAAGCATAGCAATGGAAAACACAGATCTTGTGAATATCAGACAATATTTCAGATTTTTCTAAGCGTTTTAACAGCGAAAACACAATAAATCGTATATTAGCATACCACATGTGCAAACGTTACCCCAGCATGAATTCAAAGCAACGGAGCACTAGATAACTTATGATCACCAAAATATATTAATTTTTCACTAACCTCTCAAATCTTCCCGAGACACCCTGTAACATCATATTACAACATACATATAGAGTTTGTTCGAAAATGTGCATATTTAGCCACAAAAAAACGTGGTTATACAATGAGAATAGTAGCAAAACTGGCCTGAAAATGTCGGGCGCCATCTTTGAGAGTGATCTAGTCTAATCGATAACTAATCATAAACTTGACTAAAAAATACAGGGTTGACAGGAATCGAAAGACAAATTAGTTCTTAATGCAATCGCTGACTTACATTTCTAAAATTATCCTTACTGTGCAATACCGGGTCCGCCAAGTGAAGCTACACAAAACAAAATGGCGATATATGCGTTAAAATTTTTTCAACAGAACAGCGATTTATCATCATAAATAGTTCTTACTGTGAGCTGTTCTTCCATCAGAATCTTGGGCAATGTATCCTTTCTCCGGTCTAATCGTCTTTTGGTCGAAAGATGTCCTCTTGTCCCGTCGAAATGGCCAATAACGTTCGGTATGTACAGGAAACGTGCCCAGCTCATGGAAGGGCGTCACAAATAAATGCCTCAAAATCGCACTAAACGGATATAAATTGCTATAAAACGGTTTAAATTAACTACCTTATGATGTTATTAACACCTATAACAAGTAAAAACATGACCGGCGATATATTACTGGCTAAACCAAGGCTTGGAAAGAGGTCGGTCCAACGTCCTTCTTGCGTCGAGCGCAGGGTCCAAAGGAAAGCTACTTCTGGTCTTTGGTGTTTTATACAGGCCCTGATTGCGCAATCGACTCCATTCAAATTGTCACCACTTACTGACATCTAGAGGAAGGTGTAGGCAGTGTTTGTATCCTCATAGCATTCACAGGGACATTAAAACTGACCTGGGACCAGAGGCCAAGGAGTGAAATCTCACTCCCTGTCAGGAAAAGTGCTGTAGATAGAGTTCTGTTCCACTCAGAGACATAATTCCAACGGTTATAGAAACTAGAGAGTGTTTTCTATCCAATAATAACAATAATATGCATATTGTACGAGCAAGAATTGACTACTAGGCAGTTTAATTTGGCAATGTCAAAAAAATAAAAGTGCTAACAGCACCCCCTATTGACAAAAGGTTAATTTTATCTCTATTTGTGGGTTTTGTGAAAGCTACCTTTGCGGTGGAAAAATGGCGGTGTGTTTTTGGATATTGTGGTGAGCTAACATAAATATATATTGTGTTTTCGCTGTAAAACATTTTAAAAATCGGAAATGTTGGCTGGATTCACAAGATGTTTATCTTTCATTTGCTGTATTGGACTTGTGATTTCATGAAATTATATTATATGATATCCCTGTGGCGCTAGGCTAGGCTATGCTAGTCAGCTTTTCTGATGAGGATGATCCCGGATCCGGGACAGGGGGTCGGTAGAGGTTATTAAGAACAAATTCTTATTTACAATGACGGCCTATAACGGCCAAACCCGGACGACGCTGGGCCAATGGTGCGCCGCCTTTTTAGACTCCCAATCACGGCCAGTTGTGATACAGCCTGGATTCAAACCAGGGTGTCTGTAGTGACGCCTTTAGCACTAAGATGCAGTGCCTTAGACCACTGCGCCACTCAGGAGCCCAAATGAAGTCTTGTCATCAGAAAGAATAGCATATTTACATGAGAAACAGCTGAACAGACACTACCTGCCTGGCTCTTTTCATTGGAGCGTTCCTTTGGCCATATGGTAGCTGATGAAAGCCAGAAAAACCACAAACAAAAGCATTGCATGGACAACAAACAAAACTCCCCCTCCGCCGTGTGAATGCCAACTCCCGAGTTTATCGTCCCTTCTGGTTTGATGTACACAAAACATGCCAGCTTTCTCTCTCTCTCTCCAATGCATTGCCAAAACAGTTTGTGTTACTGTTTGTCTTATTGTAGTCACCACAGAATGTAATACTGAAGTAAAAGCTTAATTAGTGTATATTACAGTAAACAAACATTATCGAGTACATTATCAAGCGCAAACACACATTAGAGACTCTATCCGACACAGTCGGCATGGTTAAACACTGATATTATCATGCTCTATAAAAGGATTTCTTAGGCAGTGCTTTTGAAGGTGTATTATAAAGCAGTTATATACAAAAATTGAATGGAAACTGACAGATTCAGAGCAGACTTTTTAAAGTTATTTCGTTAAAATCTCAACATCTATTCCTACATTTTTGCATTTCAATTTCAAATACTGTATTAGCCATAATCACCTGCAATATGCCAGGCATGGACATTCCTGTAATAAGAACATTTATATCCTACAGTTGGTTGAGACCAATTGCACGCAAACACACACATGTGCAGACATACACACACTAACACACACGCACGGGCACGCACGTACACGCAAGCACACGCACACACACGCAGACATCCACACACACACACACAGTTAAGCGCAACCATGTTAATGTGATGTTTGATTAGAAGAACAAACATTTTTATGTCTTTAGGCAGGAAGAAGGGTCCATTGTGGCTCCTATCCCGCCACATTCTTGTTCATTTACTTAAACATTTGGTCAGATTGTGTCCATTTTGGGTCTTCTTGAAGGGGTTCATTTTGGCTCTGGATAGATCCTTCCCTTGGGTCAGTTTCCTAATAAGGTGTGCATTAGAATTCACAACGCATCTCTCCGTTGCATCAGTCTGTGTCTTTAGGGGGTTCATTTTGGCTCTGGCTGTGTCCAACACTGTCCGTCTGTCTCCCAATAAGGGATGTGTCATTTGGGCTCAGCTTGTGTCCATTTTCTCAGTTTCTTAAAATGGGGTTCCTCACCAGGGGCTGAAAAGAGGAGGATTCTGCTGAGGTATGACTCTCCAATCCCATTTCCATCCCTCCTCTACTCACTCTGCTTTCCTTACCGTGTTCTCTCCAACTAACTAACCACCTTTACTTTCAGAAACACAGTAAATCTTCACCCTTTTCACACTATCATGCCGACCCGAACGAACTGTGCTGGCCCCAGATATTTCCTTTTCACATTGTCAGCCCGGTTCCAGCAACTAGGATGAATGCATTACCAGGCCAGCTCAGCACAGCTTGGTTTGGCTCGGCTCGGTTCAGCTCAGTAGTGTGAAAATCCTGATTTAGTACCCATAGTTCACATTACATGCAACCGAGTGTTACAGTATCAGTGCAAAAAGAAGGAGAAACCGAATGTAACAAACAACTATCAAGCAAACAGGAAGGTATCATTTGGGTCCTGAGCCCTAGTAAGTAGCCCACTAAGTAAACAACGAGTGTTACGTAGGAGGACACAACCTTCTGACATCAGCCCAGAGAGTTTCTGTCTGTGTGTGTGTGTGTGTGTGTGTGTGTGTGTGTGTGTGTGTGTGTGTGTGTGTGTGTGTGTGTGTGTGTGTGTGTGTGTGTGTGTGTGTGTGTGTGTGTGTGTGTGTGTGTGTGTGTGTTTGAGTATAGAATCTGACTTTCTGGCCTCATTAAATAACAATTCTCAAAATGCATGTGTAGCAGTCTCTGGCAAGGATACAGAGCACAGCTCATGCATTTTATAAAGGGGACTAGACTAGTCATGGCAGGTACTGCACTTAGTGACATTTTTACAATCTCCATCACACCTAGTGGAACAACATCTCAAAAGCATCTGCAGTGCCAATGTTGGTCAGTGTTTTGGATTTTGTTTGTGTTTGTGTGACTGAACGTCTGCCCTGAGGCAGAGGAAGGTAGAGTAAAGCCCTGTCCGGGAGAACATTAAGACATGAGCGCGCTAGAGGGTGTGTCTGTGTCTCTTTTGTGCTTGTGTGTCTCTTTGTGTGCGTGTGCACGTATGCGCATGTGTGTGGGGTTGTAGTGTGTCTTACCATGATAGTGGTGACTACAACAGTTCTGTTCTCCAGGATTTCATTGGGAAGGAGGGCTTCATTCTGGATCAGAACCAGCTTGTCTGAATCCGTCCAGTAACCCATCTGGAGACAGAGGACACTGAGTCAAACACAGGGGTAAGTGTGTAGAGGGTGTATGTGTTGGGTGTGTGGAGAGGGTGTATGTGTTCAGTGTGTGTAGAGGGTGTGTGTGTTCAGTGTGTGTACAGTGTGTGTAGAGGGTGTGTAGAGTGTGTGTGTGTTCAGTGTGTGCAGTGCATTTCTGGTGTGTAGTTTCCAGTATTTATGTTTCATGATGTGGTGTTAAGATCTGTGAGAGTATCTGAGATAATGTGTGCATATACAAGCAAAGAATAAGAGCCACACAAATTGTACAGTATGCTTGGATGTGTCATGTACAGTACATTAAAGTACACAATGTTGAAATGTTTAGTATACAGTACATGAGTCGTATAATAGGTGAGTCAAGCTAAGGCAGTCAATATAAATGTCTGCCATATAAATTGGTGGTGTCTGCCATGGATCAAGAAGACGAGTAGGGGGGAGGGAGTGATGGCGGGCTGGTCGTGAACTGCTACTCTCTCTCCCTGCTGAGTGTAGGAATGATTGACGAGCTTTTGGGGGGCGGTGGAGAGGTGTGAGTGTGTGCATGCGTGAGCGTGTGTGTGTGTGTGTGCACGCATGTGCATGTATGGAGGTGTCTGTATGTTCGCACGTGTGTGTACCCAGCCCCCCTCCCTCCTGTCCTGACAGGACTCCTAGCGCGCGGAGCCAGCCAGCGGGCAGGCCCAAGCAGCCTGCTGATTGATGAACACACTCCTCCTCCCCTCCTCCCCTCTTCTTCTCCTCCCTCTATCACTTTCTCTCTCTACCGCTCCACTGCTTTCTGTCCACCTACCGTAGTTGGCTGGAGTCCCACACATACAGTACACAAACAGCACTAAACATACACACATAGGCACAGGCGCACACACACATTGTCGAAGCTTGAGTATACTATTCATGCAGCAACTTGAATATAGAGAACACTGATACACAATACACAGATTCTACAGACACAGACAATGCTAAACAGATAAACAGATAATGACATGATGTTCGCTCTCTTCTATCATTTCAAACAGAAAGAAATTAAACATACAGTTATTCATTGCTCAAACGTGCATATTATGTTTTTAATACGATTCAGTTATTATGGTATAGTGGTATTATGGTATAGTGGTATTATGGTATAGTGGTATTATGGTATAGTGGTATTATGGTATAGCAATTATGGTTATAGCTAGAAAGCATGGGCAGTGATGGAAATTGAGAAAACAATTAAACATATAGTGAATATAAATTCAAACATATAGTTATGTTTTTAAATTAATGAGTTAAGGTATGATAGTGTGGGCAGTGAGGTGCAGCATAGGTGGGTGAGCCAGTGAGGTGCAGTATAGGTGGGTGAGCCAGTGAGGTGCAGCATAGGTGGGTGAGCCAGTGAGGTGCAGCATAGCTTGGCCTGGTGAGCCAGGGAGGTGCAGCATAGGTGGGTGAGCCAGTGAGGTGCAGCATTAGGTGGGTGAGCCAGTGAGGTGCAGTATAGGTGGTGAGCCAGTGAGGCGTATAGTGGTGAGCCAGAGTGTAGTCAGCATAGGTGGGTGAGCCAGTGAGGTGCAGCATAGTGGGTGAGCCAGTGAGGTGCAGCATAGAGTGGGTGAGCCAGTGAGGTCAGTATATGGTGGGTGAGCCAGTGAGGTGCAGTTATAGGGTGAGCCAGTGAGGTGCAGTATAGGTGGGTGAGCCAGTGAGGTGCAGTATAGGTGGTGAGCCAGTGAGGTGCAGTATAGTGTGGTGAGCCAGAGTGCAGTATAGGTGGGTGACCAGTGAGGTGCAGTATAGGTGGTGAGCCATGAGTGCACATAGTGGTGAGCCAGTGAGGTGCAGCAAGGTGGGTGGCAGTGAGGGCAGTATGGTGGGTGAGCCAGTGAGGTGCAGTATAGGTGGGTGACCAGTGAGGTGCCATAGGTGGGTGAGCCAGTGAGGTGCGTATAGGTGGGTGAGCCAGTGAGGTGCAGCATAGGTGGGTGAGCCAGTGAGGTGCATATAGGTGGGTGAGCCAGTGAGGTGCGAGTATAGGTGGGTGAGCCAGTGAGTGCATATAGTGGTGTAGCCAGTGAGGTGCAGCATAGGTGGGTGAGCCAGTGAGGTGCACATAGGTGGGTGAGCCAGAGGTGCAGCATAGTGGGTGAGCCAGTGAGGTGCAGTATAGGTGGTGAGCAGTGAGTGCAGCATAGGGGTGAGCCAGTGAGGTGCAGTATAGGTGGGTGAGCCAGTGAGTGCAGTATAGGTGGGTGAGCCAGTGATGCAGTATAGGTGGGTGAGCCAGTGAGGTGCAGACAGTATAGGGTGGGTGAGCCAGTGAAGTGCAGCATAGTTGGTGAGCCAGTGAGGTGCAGTATAGTGGGTGAGCCAGTGAGTTGCAGCATAGGTGGGTGAGCCAGTGAGGTGCGTATAGTGGGTGAGCCAGTGAGGTGCAGCATAGGTGGTGAGCAGTGAGTGCAGTATAGGTGGGTGAGCCAGTGAGGTGCAGTATAGGTGGGTGAGCCAGTGAGGTGCATATAGGTGGTGAGCCAGTGAGGTGCAGTATAGTGTGTGAGCCAGTGAGGTGCAGCATAGGTGGGTGAGCCAGTGAGGTTCGGTATAAGTGGGTGAGCCAGTGAGGTGCAGCATAGGTGGGTGAGCCAGTGAGGTGCAGTATAGGTGGGTGAGCCAGTGAGTGTCAGTATAGTGGGTGAGCCAGTGAGAGCCAGTATAGGTGGGTGAGCCAGTGAGGTGCAGCATAGGTGGGTGAGCCAGTGAGTGCAGATTAGGTGGGTGAGCCAGTGAGGTGCAGCATAGGTGGGTGAGCCAGTGAGTCAGTATAGTGTGTGAGCCAGTGATGAGCATAGGTGGGTGAGCCAGTGAGGTGCAGTATAGGTGGGTGAGCCAGTGAGGTGCAGTATAGGTGGGGAGCCAGTGAGGTGCAGTATAGGTGGGTGAGCCAGTGAGGTGGCAGTATAGGTGGGTAGCCAGTGAGGTGCAGTATAGGTGGGTGAGCCAGTGAGGTGCAGTATAGGTGGGTGAGCCAGTGAGGTGCAGTATGGGTGGGTGAGCCAGTGAGGTGCAGCATAGGTGGGTGAGGCGGTCACAGCACTAGTCTTCTTACCCGTCTGGGTCCGTTGTTCTTCAGCTCAAACACGTCCATGGTGTAGTTGACCCTGCGTCCATAGTGGTCAAACTGGACATTACCTGTTAATCCCTGCAACCGGACCTGCAAACAGTATCAGAGTATTCAACTCCGGTAACTTTACCAAAATTAACAGAAATACTGGTTGGAAGATTCCCAGAATCATGAGGTAATAAGAAGGAAATCAGGAATCATCCGACCATGATTTCTGGAAATCCTGGAAATGACCAGAATTTTGCAACTACATCAGAGTGGAAGTATACCTTTATTTTACTTTTAATAAGATAGATTACATATGACATAGTATGTAGTGTTGACTGGTGATGTAATTTGTGGACATCCTTGACGCAACAAACCAAATTTGGTTCTGTGAAAGTTCCCAGAACATTTGTTCGGGCAAATGTTCTTATAACACAACAACTGTCCAGTCGTGCTGATGATTATAGAATGTTTGTATAAAACATTCACCTGATGTTGCAAGAATGTTCCTAGAACACATTTAATCTGTTCTTTAAATGTTCCCAGAACGTTTCATTAGGTTATGGAACAGTCTGGTGAGAACATTTTGAGTGGAATTCACAAAATATATGTTCCCAAAACACAACAACTTTCCACTTCTGCAGATGATTCTACAATGTTTCCTTTAGGGTGCAAAAAACATTCACCTGATGTTGCAAGAACGTTCCCAGAACACATTTAATCTGTTCTTTAAAGGTTTCCAGAATGTTTCTTTAGGTTGTGGGAACATTGTAGGTATATGATGAGATAGGTTCCCAAAACACCACAACTGTCCAGTTGTGCTGCCATTCAGATAATGTTTGTATCCAATTTGTAAGTCGCTCTGGATAAGAGCGTCTGCTAAATGACTTAAATGTAAATGTAAATGTATCAGGGTGCACAAAACATTCATTTGATGTTGCAATTTGTTTTACAGAACAGCCATTATGAGTTCTTTAATGGCTCCCAGAACATTTAGGTCGTGGGAAAAGTGTGAATACATTACAAGAGATAGGTTTCCAAAACACAAAATATGCTCAGTTGTGATGACATTCATACAATGTTTATACACTTTTCACACTATCATGCCGACCCGCACTGGACATTCCCTCAATGTTGCAAGAATGTTCTTGTGATACTCATGAAGGTTGCACAGAACATTCCCACATTGTTGCGTAATGTTCCACGATTTCCAAATAAGTCCGTTTTTATGACATTCATAGAATATTTGTTTTAGGTTTAACATAATATTCCATTAATGTTGACGCAATATACATTTTTCTTGGAGGTCCTCAGAACATTTCAATAACTTTTAGAACATATTATTTTTAAGTCTGACCGAATATTAGCTCAACATTGACAGCATGCACATTTTTATTTAGCTCCTTAAAGCAAAAGAAAGCAGATTGGAATACATCCCCATTATGGTTCTCTCCAGATTTGATTGGAATTCACATTTGAGGATAGCATTGTAGACCCACTACAAGGTGATATAGGCACACATGGCATTTCCATTTCATCCACAGGTCATTTAATATTTTTACATATTTTTACATGACATATGTTGACAAACTGCATATTACTTAATTCTTAAAACATTTGAACAGCATTTAATCTCAATCCAGGTTTTTTATGCTCTGCGCCACCAGGTAAGCACTCTTACATATACTGCCATGGCAGTATGGTCAGCCAGGAATAACATGCTGCCTTTTAAGCCTTCTTAGGCATAATTAACATAGGGATATACTGGTAGCTGGGTTATTCACCATGACTTCACCCATCCTCTTCATGTACTGCATACTTCTGGGCCCATATTTACAATGTATACAAGACTATGAGTTCTGATCTCGGATCACTTTCACTTTTCAGATCATGAAAAATAAGACAGGGGGGACCATGCCAAGTGTCCCAAAGTAGGAATTATATTGGTTGCGTTTTATTAAAAGTTGAAGAGTACATTTTACACAGTTAGGTCAAAATTCTTCATTTCTGACTGGATTTATGAATCTGGACGAAATAAACTCTCTTTGAGTATAGAGTATCTGAGCCTCAATTTTACATTATTTTTCCAAAAGACAAATGGTTCAAGAATATGTGGGATTGAACCTGTGGATCTGCAACCAGATCATTGACCTTCTGCGCCACCAGGGACTAGCTGAGACCTTGTGTTTTCCACCCAGTCTAATACTGTCAATCAGGACACGGCACACAACCACTGAGTTATTTAACACGTTCCCTTTCTCTTTATATGCTGTGTCCTTTTAATACTGTTTTTTTGTGATTTTGCTCTTTGCTATTGTGCATTTTTTAAACTATTTGAATTGTAAACAATCACAGTAAGGTACTTTTATTTGTATTTTACCTTTATTTAACCAGGCATGTCAGTTAAGAACAAATTCTTATTTACAATGACGGCCTACCCAGGCCAAACCCTAACCCAGACGACACTAGGCAAATTGTGCACCACCTTATGGGACTCCCAATCACAGCCGGTTGTGATACAGCCTGGAATCGAACCAGGGTCTGCATGTCACGCCCTGACCTTAGTTATCTATGTTTTCTGTATTATTTTGGTCAGGTCAGGGTGTGACGAGCGTGGGTATGCGTGTTTTTGTATTGTCTAGGGTTTTTGTATGTCATGGGGTGTTTGTAAGTCTAGGCATATTGTAGGTCTATGGTGGCTAGAATTGGTTCCCAATCAGAGGCAGCTGTTTATCATTGTCTCTGATTGGGGATCCTATTTAGGTTGCCATTTTCCCTTTTGGTTTCGTGGGTTCTTGTCTATGTGTAGTTACCTGTCAGCACTCGTTTTATATAGCTTCACGTTCATTTGTTACTTTGTTTTGTGTTCTTTCTTCATTAAAAGAAGAATGTATGCATATCACGTTGCGCCTTGGTCGCCTCCTTACGACGAACGTGAGATGCAGTGCCTTAGACCGCTGCACCACTCGTGAGCCCAATTTCTTAATTGTTACCCAGAAATTATTTGATATTGAGATAAAAACAGCTGCACTGGACCTTTAAACCAATAAAAGATTATTGCATTGAACCTAAATGAGTTTTTGTATATTTATTATGGATCATAATTTTTCAGAATAGGTATTGCACGCATTTGTATGTGTTTTGATTGAGAAAGGGTACAATAGTTTTCTTATTTACTTTGAAGGTTCTGAAACTGAATTTAAGAAGCATATGAATAGAAGTTATTTAAAGGAAGCACTATCCAACTAGAAAACTAGAAAATAATAAAGTACAGTGTTACAAGTACAAAGCATATGAAGAGGATAGGAACATTTTATTAACTCAGAAATTGTGTTTTGATTGGCCATATTAAACTGAACCAACGTTTGCCAACGTTTACTGACACTGGTCATATTCAACGGTTGTTGAGCGTTCGTAAATTCGTCAGTTATTCTGCGCTCTGGCATACTCAGACGAGTGCTTTGAAATCAGAGTAGATAGCCAGAGTGAATTTACCAGATACGTCTATCAACAGTTGTAGAAGTGATATCATCAACATTCTATTGAAATGGTTACTTGCATAGTGGAGTCTTTCGTTTAGACATGTAGCTAGCTAGCTAAACAATGAACCATAATCCCAACTCATATCATTACTACCCTTCATGAATCTGAAGGTAGCTAACCAACCACATTCAATGTTAGCTAGCTAGCTAACATTAGGCTATAGCTAGCAATGCAAATGGCTCTGAGATACGAATAATATTACTACACAGATCATACACGTAACGTTAGCTAGCAAGCCAGGCAGCTAACGTTAGCTAGCTAACTAACAGTACTCTTTAACTTGAAATTAAAATGACTTTCTGACAAAATTAGAAATGTGTAATATATGAAAATGTAGCTAGCTAGACTATCTTACCCTCTTTGTCACAGACGTCATGGTTGCCTTAGTTTGAAGATGTAATCCGGAGACAGGTGTTTTATACAACAGCCTTCAGTGTGTTCTCTTGTTGACTCCGTCTGCATATTTGTAATCAAACGGCAGAATTTTCTCTATCTCCTTAGCTATCATACTCTAATTCCACCGTGCATTCCACTGATTTCAAAACTCGGTCCTCCAGAAAGTGGAGAGCAACTGTCACGTTCCTGACCTTATTTCCCTTGTTTTGTATTTATTTAGTATGGTCAGAATGTTATATAAAACCCTAACTAGAACTTGATGGGAATCTTAGCTAATGTTCTGGGAATGTTCCCGGTTTGCCGGGGAGTTGGCAGAAATGTTTGTAGTTATTTCATGAACCGAAATGTCTTTGAGGTGCAGTGGTAGATACCTGTTTGAGGGTGCGCTCCATGTCGATGCCCTGGTTCCATGGGGCGGCGGGGTTGGCCAGACAGTCCCCGGCGTTCCCCCTGCGAGAGATGTCCACTTTCTGCCTACGCAGGTTCCTGAAGGCCTCCGCCATCACCATCACGCCATCGTAGGTCAGAGCCGATGTGTACTGGGGAACAGGAGCGAAGCGTCAGGTGTGTGTGATGGAGGGATGGGGTGTGTGTGCTCGCCCGTGTGACTATGAAAAGAGACAAAGTTTCTGCGTGTGTGTACAGTATACATAGTCTGGGTACCAGACATTTTAGTTAACATTCTACTCCTCTTTGGGAAATGACAGGAGTGGCAAGAAGTAAAATGTAATAGCTGAACAGAGAAAGTAACCAGGCTACTGTATACTGGGCATTAAAAATATACTTTTCAAAATGCTTGTAATGCAGCAAGGTACATTGTGTTATTTGCTCACATTGTATATAGACTTATTTTTGTACTGTATTATTGACTGTATGTTTGTACACACTCCATGTGTAACTCTGTGTTGTTGTATGTGTCGAACTGCTTTGCTTTATCTTGGCCAGGTCGTTAATTTAACGTTCAACTCTGGCCTGGGAAAATCCTTATTGGAGAGTTAATTTAACGTTCAACTCTGGCCTGGGAAAATCCTTATTGGAAAGTTAATGTAACCTTCACTCTGGCCTGGGAAAATCCTTATTGGAGAGTTCATTTAATCTTCACTCTGGCCTGGGAAAATCCTTCTCATTAACCCCGCTCTCCTTCCATCCTTGCTCATTTTCAGCTCTCTGTGGGCGCCACGGTGTGTGTGTGTGTGTTGTGTGTGTGTGTGTGTGTGTGTGTGTGGTGTGTGTGTGTGTGTGTGTGTGTTGTGTGTGTGTGGTGTTGTGTGTGTGTGTGTGTGTGTGTGTGTGTGTGGACCACCAACCCTGTGCCAGGAGTGGACAAGCTGCCTACACCAACAAGGGTCAAGGGGGGCAATAAACAGTTTCATAACCAACGCTGATGCCACCCGCTCCCTGAGCACGAAGGTTGGCACAAACTGGTACATGCTTGGCATTGGTAAGAGTCTGGGCACTTAAATAGAAGATGGACAGTCCTGCCAAGGAGTTATGAATGGGGAGAGGAGGGTGTTGTAGCTGTTTTGACCAGGGGTGTCAAACTCATTTTGCCCCGGGGTCGCATTCGGTCTTCAGCGAGGTCCGGAGGGCCGCGCTGAAAATGTTATATATTTCCTTGCGAGCAAAATGTATAAAAATTGTCCTCTATCTATCGTTTTTGGAATTTACCATGCTCCTTGACTGTCTAGTTTTAATTGTATTGATTATCAGTAGGCTGTACACAGGCAAGAAACTATATGAATGTAGGTCCATTATAATTTCTACACAGTTTCCATTTGGTTTTAGTTATTTTAAAGTATAATGAGTTCGTCCCCCACCACTCACAATTTCTTGTTGTTGTATTTATTTATTTTTTACTCAAATCACCCGCAGGCCAAGTTCCATAATACAAGTCATAACCAACCTACAAATCACAACACATCCAAAGTGTGGTTATAATGAAATACTGCCATTGTTCTTGGACCTGGGAAGGTGCTATCTAGAACCTAAAAGAGTTATTCGGCCATCACCATAGGAAAACCATTTGAAGAACCCTTTTTGGTTCCAGTTAGAAACCTTTTGGTTCCAGGTACAACCATAATGGGTTCCATGTAGAACCCTTTCAACAATGGCTTCTACATGGCTCCCAAAAGAGTTCTAACTGGAAACCAAAAAGTGTTCTACCTGGAACCAAAAAGGGTTCTCCTATGGGAACAGCTGAATATCCATTTTGGATAGTTTATTCACTATATAGTGCACTACGTTTGACCAAAACTCCCCACGGGCCGTATGTTTGACATCCCTGATCTAGACTGTGACCAGAACACAGTTGGGCTCCACTAATTACAAAATAAAAAAACTATGGATGGTGCTACTGTACACCAGAGGGGCTGTTTGGTAGGGAGAACATTGGAATGGTTTTACCAATTTCACTTTAGATTCTAACGTTTATCCACGTTTCTCCAAGGATAAAATTTCAAAGTTGCTCCAAACATCAAATTTCAAAGGGTTTTTGACACCCTTGATTGATTCGTCCTGCTCAAGACAGTACATTTTCTTGAAACGTCACATTTTCAAAGTTTAAGGTTTTGGATAGGGTTAAAACATTACATTTTGGCATGGCTAAGTTAAGGGATAGGATAAAAAAATAAAATGAGTATCTACCACTGGGATAGAACACAAGACCTTCAGATCCGGAGTCATGGGACTACGCCCGTTCACCACCCCTGTCCAGAACGCAAAACCCAAGCCTACTTCATGGAAATAGCACTGTTGCCCCTAGTGGCTGGTTTTGAAGGCATTTCCCGATGTCCTCAGGACATAGACAGATGTTAAATTTTGAAGTCAATCTTGAGTGATCTGCATGGATATTGGAGCAGAAACACAAGCATACACACACACTGCGTGTCGTGGCACAGCAGTATAGCTTAAATTGGTCAGTCCGTCACATTCTCACAGCTAGGGCCAATGGCCCCCAAGGTGGACCAACAACAGTGCTGATGATGATGCCCCCTCCCTCCCTCCCTCCATACCATCTCTCCCCTACCTCCCCCCACTCGCTCGCTCTCTCTCCATCCATCACTCCCTCCCTCCCATCTATCCCTAGGAAATGCATCTCAGATCAGCCCTCAGAGATTTTGACTCATGATGTGTACGGGTGGTAGGTGACTGCTGGTCACAGAGACCCTTAAAGGGAGAGTTCATAATATTATCAACATTTTAGCTTATTTTCAACTTCTTTTTGATGTTTCATCCAAACCATTTTAGGTTCCTTAGCTGGTTAATTAGCAACGTCCAGAATCTTCTGGCTAGAATTTTTAGAGCATGGGTCCAGTGCATTCAAGTGCAGCAGGACAGCTAAAATGCACCAGTTCTCATGGCCCCTAGCAAGAGTGGAGCTCCCTCAGGCATTGGGCTACACTATTCCAATACTAAGAATGTCCACAGGTGTGAGACAAAGAGGAGATTGTGACACAATCCCATAGCCTGAACCTCTCCACGAGACTGCACCACAGTTAGCAGGTACTGTAAGGTATTCTAAGTGTGTGTGTGTGTGTGTGTGTGTGTGTGTTAAGTCTGAGATAGCAGGCTAACCCACACCTCTGCAGTTGGTCCTGTAGAATCCTAAAGCCACCTTCCCATGCACCAGACCAGACTGACCAGAGTCTAAAGCAATCCTACACACAGTCAGCCAGCCAGTCAGTCAGCCAGTCAGTCAGTCAGTCAGAACTAGAGGTTATCTACTGAAGAATTGTTCTATCCCCCATGACTTAGAGGAGAGATACAGGAGAGAACCTTAGGGGAGAAGACCTTACTCCAGGCATGGTGTACCATCGGGGGGCTGTCGCTCTTCAGCAAATCGGGGGAAAGGCATGACATTAGAGGAGATGAGAGGACTTAATCCCAGTCAGGGTGTTACCTTCGGGGGGCTGTCGGAGCCTGGGTATTCCCTCTGGTCCAGCTTGTTCCAGCGCTGCATCAGCTTGATGACCATGGGGTTGCTGAAGTCCACTAGCTGGAAGCCCGACACGTTGGCCCCGCCATGCATGAAGCGCTCGAGGTTGATGTCCTTAAAACCCTGGAGAGAGGGGGGGGGGGGGGGGGGTTAGGGACAGATGGAGGTAGGCGAGGGCAGAGATCAAGAGAGAGAGAGAGACAGGGAGAGAAAGACATTAATGGAGAGAAGTAAGGAGTATGAGCGAGGCATGCAAAAGGTAGATAGAAAGAGGGAGAGAAATAAACAGGAGGGGGAAGAGAGAGTGGCAAAGAGAGAGAGAAAGAGAGGCAGAACACTATGTTATACCGCGACAAAAAGGACACCAGACAGTTCTTTCCCCTAGCCTTTTCTAAGAGCTGGGATCACCGGCTGAGCCTGAATTCTGTCGACGCCCTGCTTCTGCAGCAGAGGGCTGGTAAGAAGGATTGTGCCAACAGTTATCTCTCCCAGCCCAGTGCTCTGATGCCCAGTACTGTCACACACACATTCACACAACACACACACGCACGCAAGTACGCATGTAGATGCGCACACACACACAAACACTGAGCTGTCCTGTTCTGGACATCATTAATACACTGTCACTGTGGAAAAGGGCTGAATACTAAATACATAGACGTGAGAGAGAGAGAGAGAGAGCGAGAGAGAGAGAGAGAGAGAGAGAGAGAGAGAGAGAGAGAGAGAGAGAAGAGAGAGAGAGAGAGAGAGAGAGAGAGAGAGAGAGAGAGAGAGAGAGAGAGAGAGAGAGAGAATGGTGTAGTCAAGACATGCCAGGATTTTTTCCCCTCACCAAGTTAGCCATGATGTAATGGTAGCCTTTGACATGTTTTCCGACACTGACAATCTGCGAGAGAAGGGAGAGAGAAGCGTTAGAGAAACATTAAGTCAACCCGACTGGAAAGGGACAAACGTTCGACAAACGTTGAGTGAACCCGACTGGATTAGCATTAGCAAGCTTAATTGGCTGTCAGTTGAATGACACCCCAGTGTGTGCGGCTTGGCATCGCGTCAACATTGTCTTTCATGGGGAGAAATCAGACGTGCAGGCTGTCTAAACAAATGAGTAGGCATCCGGATGAGTGCCACACGAGGAGATAGACAGACAGACACTATCTGAGGCCAGGTAGTAGGGAATATGAAAATGCTCCTGGCATGGAGAGAGAGACAGAGAATGTTCATTGATTCATTGAACACAAGCAGATCTCAAGTAGCTAAACAGACATTGAACTGAAGACAGCTGCTAAACCCTAAACTTAGCCCTTACTTTTACCTTAACCACAACCCTAGCCTAACCCTAACCCTTACCTCAACACTTTTAAATGTCAACTTCAATGGGGTAACATCAGAGTTGGGACATCCCAAGGATCCCGGATAGGGGCGACCCTGTTGCTTATGTCACCCTGTAGTATGACTTGGCTTATAGATGATTTGTGAGGTACAGTATCTATGTAGCGATGATGAAGACTTTCTAAATGTTCTTTAAAGCATTCATTGTTGTTTGTTTAAAGTTTTAGCCTAATATGTTTGAACGCACTGCTAACAAATACAATCTGTTTCCACTAGCAGTGCTCCATTCTCCAAAAATGCTAGCCAGATTTTTCTGGACATTGCTAAATGACCAGGTAACAAAACCAAAAATGGTTTGGAAACAATAACACTGGAGGGAAGTTGAAAATAAGCTATGCTAAAGAAAAGTGAATTTACCCTTAAAATTGGGACCATGCGAAAAACAACAAGTTTTTACCACTGCATCCCTGGTGAATACGAGATACTACTGAATAACAATGTGTACATTAGATGTGACCTGCTGATTAAGATTAATTTGTGTGTACTGAAGCCTACTGAGATACAATGGGTGCTGTTGGAGGTGAGCCCGGCTCACACACAAGCACACCACACACACATACTGACTCGCACACACTCACATAAACACTGAGTCGTTAGCACAGTGACAGATGCCGGAGCTGAAATTTGCTAAATAATTGAAACGTGAGATAGAGATACTAGTTGCCTGGGGGATGGCGGATGAGTACACTATGAAACAGAGAAGGGGGTTATTCGGTTTGTAACTCTGACTACATATAGGCAACTGAGTGGCGCCAGAAGCTATTCAAACATTCTACAATTTGACCTAATAGACTGAATATACCTAAACCTGAATGATAATGTAAAATATGACACAATTGTGTTTGGTACAATATGGACAATCTCAGATTGTACCACAAAATATGAATGAATCATGTTTGCAGCTAATTAATTCAACTTAATTCAAATAAGCACTCTAGAACTGTAAAATCCACTGCAGGTCTCAAATTAAAATGAAAGAAAATGTCTCCTCTGGTCATTTGCTTTACCAAATGGTGCTGTCACCTGATTTAGACTGTATAGATGAATTGATTAATTGATTGATTGATTGACCTACTCCAGTATGTTGGTGAGCCTCTTGACCTCCCTTAACTCCCTTCTTTCTTTCTTTCTTTCTTTCTTTCTTTCTTTCTTTCTTTCTTTCTTTCTTTCTTTCTTTCTTTCTTTCTTTCTTTCTTTCTTTCTTTCTTTCTTTCTTTCTTTCTTCCTGCCTTCCTGCCTTCCTGCCTTCCTGCCTGCCTGCCTGCCTGCTTGCCTGACTGATCTCACCTGCTCCAGCATGTTGGTGAGTCTCTCCGCCTCCAGGTCGATGACAAACTTCTTCTCCTGCCGTCGGTCCAGGTCCTCCAGGAGGCGACGGTAGGCAGCGTCGTCGAAGCTCTCCACGCAGATGGCGCTCACCTGCCAGCTGTTCTGGCCCGCCTTCTCCATGATGGCCTGCAGTATGGCGTACCCTGAGGGACGAGACCAACCACCAATCAGATCACATAATTGTATTCCAATAATTTATTTAGCTACATAGTGACAATTAATTAACATTTTACCGCAGTGGCCTAAATCAAGGTCACAGGGTAGTCTTAAACAAATCTACTTTGAAACAGAAGTATACACCTCACACATATGGTTATGGGCTTACAAAAAATAAGACACCTGTGCCATGTCAGATATAGAGTTGAAATGTATCCTATTTTGAGTTTGCATCACAATATTCCACTTTATATACATCACTGAAGACTGAAATATAACAAAACCGTTTGACATAAAAACACAGGATTTTCTACGGGTTTTTAGAATAATGTTTATTAACTATGAAATTATGAAAAATATGAATAACATTACACCCATGAGGCCACTAGGTAATTTGACTGCAGGAAAAGGCAACACCATTTGCATATTGAATGTACAACAATCAGATGCATAGCACCATCACATCTGCGCTACATTAATTTACAGTGCTGGTCCCCAAATCAGCATTAAAGTACATTTCCAAAAGGTTATAAGGCATAAAAGGTTATAAACATTTTGGACCCATTACAAGCATTTGCTTTTAGTCTTAAAGCACCGTATTGCTGGAACAAAATTTTAAATACACTGAACAAAAATATTAACGCAACATGCAACAATTTCAAATATGTTACTGAGTTACAGTTCATATAAGGCAAGCAGTCAATTGAAATAAATTCAATAGGCCCTAATCTACAGATTTCACATGACTGGGAATACAGATAAGTAAAAAACAAAAGTAGGGGCGTGGATCAGAAAACCAGTCAGTATCTGGTGTGACCATCATTTGCCTCATGCAGCACAGCACATCTCCTTCGCATAGAGTTGATCAGGCTGTTGATTGTGGCCTGTGGAATGTTGTCCCACTCCTCTTCAATGGCTGTGTGAAGTTGCTGGATATTGATGGGAAGTGGAACATGTTGATCCAGAGCATCCCAAACTCGCTCAATAGGTGACATGTCTGGTGAGTATGCAGGCCATGGAAGAACTGGGACATTTTCAGCTTTCAGGAATTATGTACAGATCCTTGCTACATGGGGCCGTGCATTATCATGCTGAAACATGAGGTGATGGTGGCGGATGAATGGCACGACAATGGGCCTCAGTATCTCATCACGGTATCTTTGTGCATTCAAATTGCCATTAATAAAATGCAATTGTGTTCGTTGTCCATAACTTATGCCTGGCCATACCATAACCCCACCGCCACCATGGGACGCCATCTGCCCGGTACAGTTGAAACCGGAATTCATCTGTGAAGAGCATACCTCCAGCATGCCAGTGGCCATTGAAGGTGAGCATTTGCCCACTGAGGTCGGTAACGACAACAACTGCAGTCAGATCAAGACCCTGGTGAGGACGTCCAGCACGCGGATGAGCTACCCTGAGTCGGTTTCTGACAGTTTGTGCAGAAATTCTTCAGTTGTGCAAACCCACAGTTTCATCAGCTGTCCAAGTGGCTGGTCTCAGACAATACTGCAGGTGAAAAAGCCAGATGTGGAGGTCCTGTGGTTTCAAGTGGTCTGCGGTTGAGAGGCCAGTTAGACGTACTGACGTTGGAGGCGGCTTATGGTAGAGAAATGAACATTCAACATTAACATTCTCTGGCAACAGCTCTGGTGGACATTCCTGCAGTCAACATGCCAATTGCACACTCCTTCAAAACTTGAGACATCTGTGGCGTTGAGTTGTGTGACAAAACCGCATATTTTAGAGTGACCTTTGATTTTTCCCAACACAAGCTGCACCTGTGTAATGATCATGCTGTTTAATCATCTTATTGGTAGGTGGATGGATTAACTTGGCAAAAGAGAAACGCTCACTAACAGGGATGTAAACAAATTTCTGCACAAAATTTGAGAGAAATACAGTAAGTGTTTTGTGTGTATAGAAAGTACCTTTCAGCTCATGAAACATGGGACCAACACTTTACATGTTGCGCTTATATTTTTGTTCAGTATACATTTCATCTTAATGTTCTGGTGCCATTCGGGCAGTTTAGAGTATTGATTGGGGACTTATTTGTGGAGGAACAGTTTTTCTAGGTGATTTGTGATTCTTCCCATGACTGGGTTTTTGTATTTCTACATATATTTTGTGTATAATATGTATATTTGTGTTGTATTGTGCAGGCCATATTTGAAAAATAAACCTAGGTCTCAATTATGTCTTCCCTGGTAAAAAGTGCAACATTGTAATTCCATCACGGAGTGGGTCTCATATTAGGATTCTGCACTTATAATCTGCTCTCCTTTCAGGGTTAGGGTCAATTCAGTCAGACTAAATGCCAACCCTGCTTCCTTTTGGCTGGGAAATGATTATGAGTGATATTACTGAGTACTACTGATATCATAAAACTGAAGCCACAATCTAAAAACCCTGGCTTCACAAAAACAACAAGCATGCGCTCCCACAAGAAACCCTGCATCCAAGAAGAGCTTTTTTATCTGTGTTGAATTCAGAGTTCTAACCCTTTGCTACTATGCCAATTCTTCATACTTGTCCCACAAAAAAAAAACTGTTTTTGAGTAGATGGCGTAGTCTCTTTGATTAGAGACTGGTAGGGTGGGAGGAACCACATGGTGTCTAGAGGGGGGACTCTGGGCTGCTGGGACCAGACGAGGCCTTGTGTAAATAGAGGAACGATAGAGGGGTGAGAGGAAGTCAGGGGAGCCCCGCCCTGCGTCTCCTGTCTTCTCTCCAAAAGGAACAGATGTCCCACTTAAATGGCCCCTCCTGGTGGCCATCACAAGCTGGCAAACTTTCTCCCTCTGCTCCCAATTAGTAGATTAACCTGTGCTCGAGTATCCACGTCTGGCAACTCAACCCCCCGTTTTCACTCTATCTCTCTGTGCACCCTATTAGAGTCTGTCTGTCTGTCTGTCTTTGCCAGGAGGACAAGGAGGATGGTAGGTCACACACTGCCACTGCTTCAGCTTCAACACACACCCGTCAGGGCTGGGACTACCTGGATATGTCCAATAAGAATCGCAAATCTTTGTTTTCCTTTCAGAGGGCTGCCGTGCTTCTAGCTCTTAGGAAACTTTGCAGTGTTTTGTTTTTGTATGAATTATTTCTTACATTATTGTAATTACAAACAGCAGGGAAGAACTATTGGATATCAGAGCGGCGTTAACTCACCAGCACTACCAGCATTATGACCAGGAATACGACTTTCCCAAAGCAAATCCTTTGTTCACATCCCACAGGGCAATTTAACTGATTCAAGAGGCCGACCCAAAACACTGCCGGAGGAGGAGAGGTACTCAGATCGGTCTTCTAGTCCGACTTAGGAGGCATGCAAACCACCCACCGCTTCCGAGTATGTTACTCACTAATGTTCAGTCTCTGGATAATAATGTTGACGAGCTCAGGGCGAGGGTTTCTTTCCAGAGAGACATCGGGGATTGTAACATACTCCGTTTCACTGAAATATGGCTCTCTTGTGCATGACACAAGTAATTTTTCCAACAATTGTTTACAGACAGATTATTTCACTTATAATTCACTGTTCACAATTCCAGTGGGTCAGAAGTTTACATACACTAAGTTGACTGTGCCTTTAAACAGCTTGGAAAATTCAAGAAAATGATGTCATGGCTTTAGAAGCTGCTGTTAGGCTAATTGACATCATTTTAGTCAATTGGAGGTGTAGCTGTGGATGTATTTCAAGGCCTATCTTCAAACTCAGTGCCTCTTTGCTTGACATCATGGGAAAATCAAAAGAAATCAGCCAAGACCTCAGAAAAAAAATTGTAGACCTCCACAAGTCTGGTTCATCCTTGGGAGCAATTTCCAAACACCTGAAGGTATCATGTAAATCTGTACAAACAATAGTACACAAGTATAAACACCATGGGACCACGCCATACCGCTCAAGAAGGAGACATGTTCGGTCTCGTAGAGATAAACGTACTTTGGTGCGAAAGTGCAAATCAATCCCAGAACAACAGCAAAGGACCCTGTGAAGATGCTGGAGGAAACCGGTACAAAAGTATCTATATCCACAGTAAAAGGAGTCCTGTATCGACATAACCTGAAAGGCCGCTCAGCAAGGAAGAAGCCACTGCTCCAAAACCGCCATAAAAAAGCCAGACTACGGTTTGCAACTGCACATYGGGACAAAGATCGTAKTTTTTGGAGAAATGTCCTCRMGTCTGATMAAACKAAAATYGAACTGTTTGGCCATAATGACCATRGTTATGTTTGGAGGAAAAAGGGGGAGGCTTGCAAGCRGAAGAACACCATCCCAACCGTGAAGCACAGGGGTGGCAGCATCATGTTGTGGGGGTGCTTTGCTGCAGGAGGGACTGGTGTACTTCACAAAATAGATGGCATCATGAGGATGAAAAATTATGTGGATATATTGAAGCAACATCAGTCAGGAAGTTAAAGCTTGGTCGCAAATGAGTCTTCCAAATGGACAATGACCTCAAGCATACTTCCAAAGTTGTGGCAAAATGGCTTAAGGACAACAAAGTCAAGGTATTGGAATGGCCATCACAAAGCCCTGACCTCAATCCTATAGAGAAGTTTAGGGCAGAACTGAAAATGCGTGTGCGAGCAAGGAGGACTACATACCTGACTCAGTTACACCAGCTCTTTTAGGAGGAACGGGCCAAAATTTACCTAACTTATTGTGGGAAGCTTGTGGAAGACTACCCGAAACGTTTGAAACAAGTTAAACAATTTAAAGGCAATGCTACCAAATTCTAATTGAGTGTATGTAAACTTCTGARCCACTGGGAATGTGATGAAAGAAATAAAAGCTGAAATAAATCATTCTCTCTACTATTATTCTGACATTTCACGTTCTTAAAATAAAGTGGTGATCCTAACTGACCTAAAACAGGACATTTTTACTAGGATTAAATGTGAGGAATTGGGATAAACTGAGTTTAAATGTATTTGGTAAGGTGTATGTAAACTTCTGACTTCAACTGTAAATGGCAGCATTCGCACAGAACTGAAAGTGCGAACCACCGCATTTAACCATGACAAAGTGACTGGGAATATGGCAGAATACAAAAAGTGTAGTTATTCCCTCCGCAAGGCAATAGGCAAAACATCAGTATAGAGACAAAGTAGTCGCAATTCAACGGCTCAGACAAGAGACATATGTGGCAGGGTCTACAGACAATCACGGACTGCAAAAGGAAAACCACTCACATCGCGGACATTGACATCTTGCTTCTGGACAAGCTGAACACCTTCTTCGCCCGCTTTAAGGATAAAGCAGTGTCACCGACGCGGCGCGCTACCAAGGACTGCTCTCCTTCTCCGTAGCCGACATGAGTAAGACATTTAACTGTGTTAACCCTCGCAAGGCTGCCGGCCCAGACGCCGGCATCCCTAGCTGCATCCTCAGAGCATGCGCAGACCAGCTGGCTGGTGTGTTTACGGACATATTCAATCTCTCCCTATCCCAATATGCTTCAAGATGGCCACCATTGTTCCTGTACCCAAGAAAGCAAAGGTAACTGAACTAAATGACTATCGCCCCGTAGCACTCACTTCTGTCATCATGAAGTGCTTTGAGAGACTAGTCAAGGATCATATCACCTCTACCTTACCTGACACCCTAGACCCACTTCAGTAGATCCACAGACGATGCATCCGCCATCGCACCGCACACTGCCCTATCCCATCTGGACAAGAGGAATACCAATGTAAGAATGCTGTTCATTGACTATAGCTCAGCATTCAACACCATAGTACCCTCCAAGCTCATCATTAAGCTTGAGGCCCTGGGTCTGAACCCCGCCCTGTGGAACTGGATCCTGGACTTCCTGACGGGCCGCCCCCAGGTGATGAAGGTAGGAAACAATACCTACACTTCGTTGATCCTCAACACTGGGGCCCCACAAGGGTGAGTGCTCAGCCCCCTCCTGTACTCCCTGTTCACTCATGACTGCGTGGCCATGCATGCCTCCAACTCAATCATCAAGTTTGCAGACGGCACAACAGTAGTAGACTTGATTACCAACAATGACAACACAGCCTACAGGGAGGAGGTGACTGCTCTGGGAGTGTGATACCAGGAAAACAACCTCTCACTCAACGTCAACAAAACAAAGGAGATGATCGTGGCCTTCAGGAAACAGCGGAGGGAGCAGCCCCCTATCCACATCGACGGGACCGCAGTGGAGAAGGTGGATAGTTCCTCGGCGTACACTTAACTGACAAACTGAAATGGTACACCAACACAGACAGTGTGGTCAAGAAGGCTCAACCTCAGGAGGCTGAAGAAATTTGTCTTGGCCCCTAAAACCCTTACAAACTTCTACATATGCACAATTGAGAGCATCCTGTCGGGCTGCATCATTGCCTGGTATGGCAACTGCAGCGCCAGCAACCGCATGGCTCTCCAGGTGGTGTGGTGTGCCCAACGCATCACCGGAGTTAAACTACCTGCCCTCCAGGACACCTACAGCACCCGATGTCACAGCCTGTTCACCCAGCTATCATTCAGAAGGCGAGGTCAGTACAGGTGCATCAACGCTGGGATCGAGAAAAACAGCTTCTATCTCAAGGCCATCAGACTGTTAAATAACCATCACTAGCACATAGAGGTTGCTGCCTATAAACATAGACTTGAAATCACTGGCCACTTTAATACATGGAACACTAGTTACTTGAATAACATTTACATATTTTGCATTACTCGTCTCATATGTATATACTCTATTCTATTATATTCTACTGTATCTTAGTCTGTGCCGCTCTGACATTGCTCGTCCATATATTTACATATTCTTAATTACATTCCTTTACTGGGTGTCGAGGTAATTGGGGGGGGGGAGCAATGCAAATAGAATGGCTACCCAGACTATTTGCATTGCCCCCCTCTCTGGATCGCTTCTGCTGCTCTCTGTTAAAATCTATGCATAGTCACTTTAATAACTCTACCTACATGTACATATTACCTCAATTACCTCGACACCGGTGCCCCCGCAGATTGACTCTGTACCGGTACCCCCTGTATATTTTAGGTATCTTCTTAAAACTGCATTGTTGGTTAAGGGCTTGTATGTAAGCATTTCACTGTAAGGCGCATGTGACAAATACAATTTGATTTGATTTGATACTTAGATTTGTGTGTATTGGGTATATGTTGTGAAATTGTTAGATATTACTTGTTAGATATTACCGCACTGTCGAAGCTGGAAACACAAGCATTTCGCTACACCCCCAATAACATCTGCTAAATACGTGTATGTGAGCAACAAAATGGGATTTGATTTGAGATATATTTTCTGCTGAAATCCTTGGACATTTGAAAGAGTTTCCAATAGTGACTTTTTAAATTCCACCCCTGGCTTGTGTTCATTAGTAACCTGACCACCCATCCACATCACTCTGCCAAAAGGCTATGCCCACTAGCGTTTCTTTCCACAATGAATATATGGAGTGATCAATAGAGCAGAGGAATTAAATTCAGGATTAGTCATCAGGCAAGTTCATTAGGGCACATAAAAAACGTTTAAAACCTCTTGCAACAGAAAACAAAAATGAACATTCGTTATTGGTCAGGTCCATTGTAGGTAAGGTAGTCCAACCTGGTTTCAGTCCGTTTTCTCCATTTGGTGCATTATAAGTATGAACCTGGTGATAACAAGCACAAGATGACAATTCTGCAACGATACTCGTTTTGTACTTTGTATATGTCCTATAGTCTATAAGCAACCTGGCTATGGTCCTATAGTATATAGACAGATCTAATGACTAGTTGGCTAGTGGCCCATCTATCCATATGGCTGTGATTACAGCGTTTCAGTCAGAGAGCCAGGTGCAGCTTCTCTCCTCATGTCAGTGACATCACTGTAATTACACACTGGAGATGAAAGCAAAGCCCATTATGAGCCCTGTGAACAACTGACCTAAGTGCAGCCATTAAGGCGCATACAGTATAGATGATTCACAAAAACACACACACATACACATGCATGAATGAACACACACATGCATGTACACGCATGCACAAGCAAAAACACACACATACAAGCCCTGCCCACACACACGTGGTGCGACCTACGGCAGACACCTAACAGCCCACAGCAGCAAAAGTAATTCCTTTCTATGTAACGTAACAAAATCCTATCATGTTCTATTCGCAATCACAGGCAATCCACCTATACCAGCCCCACAAGCCCCACAACCAGAGACGAGTGCTACGGCCGGTTTGCCTTTCTTTCCGCCTACCCGTCACTGATTACCAGCTGATAAATCTGTAGCCTGGAGCTGTGTGTGGAGCAGCAGCCAGCCACAATCAGCATCAGTGTCAGAGCAATATCTGCCTGCCTGTCTGCACCACAGAACAGCACAGAGTACAGCCCCCCCCCCCCATTGCACATAGGAGGCAGTGGTTATATGGAATGCATGTCATTCAATGAGCTCTTGTCTACTGCAGTAAATGAGTGAGAGAAGGAGAGTGATGGAGAGGGGGTGAATAGAGTCCGGTGGAGAGAGAGAGAGCGTGATATTTCTCCTGAGAGACCTAAACTTTTAAACTGAGTCACTCATCATGACCTGGAGACCCCGCTATTTGCTGAGCAGAGACAGATAGCGAGTCTGTGTGTGAGAGAGAGAGAAAGAGAGAAAGCATTATCATTAACAGCAGACTTGTACATTTCCTCAGTGAAAACAATGTACTGAGCAAATGTCAAATTGCCTTTTTACCAAATTACCGTACGGCAGACCACGTATTCACCCTGCACACCCTAATTGAATAAAAAAGGCAAAGTCTTCTCATGCTTTGTTGATTTCTATTTGGCATGAGGGTCTGCTATACAAATGGATAGAAAGTGTTGTTGGGGGAAAAACATACAACATTATAAAATCCATGTACACAAACAACAAGTGTGCGGTTAAAATTGGCAAAAACAAACACATTTCTTTCCACCGGGATGTGTGGTCAGACAGGGATGCAGCTTAAGCCCCACCCTCTTCAACATATACAGTATATGAACGAATTGGCGAGGGTACTAGAACAGCCTGCAGCACCCGGCCTCACCCTACTAGAATCTGAAGTCAAATGTCTACTGTTTGCTGATGATCTGGTGCTTCTGTCCCCAACCAAGGAGGGCCTACAGCAGCACCTAGATATTCTGCACAGATTCGTTCAGACCTGGGCCCTGACAGTAAATCTTAGTAAGACAAAAATAGCGGTGTTCCAAAAAAGGTCCAGTTGCCAGGACCACAAATACAAATTCCATCTAGACACCGTTGACCTAGAGCACACAAAAAATATACATACCTCGGCCTAAACATCAGCGCCACAGGTAACTTCCACTAACCTGTGAACGATCTGAGAGACAAGGCAAGAAGGGCCTTCTATGTCACCAAAAGGAACATAAAATTCGACATAACAACAGGGATCTGGCAAAAAAACTTGAATAAGTTACAAAACCCATTGCCCTTTATGGTTGTGAGGTCTGGGATCTGCTCACCAACCAAGAATTCACAAAATGGGACAAACACCAAATTGAGACTCTGCATGCGGAATTCTGCAAACACATCCTCTGTGTACAACGTAAAACACCACATAATGCATGTAGAGCAGAATTAGGCCAATACCCGCTAATGATCAAAATCCAGAAAAGAGCCTACAAAAATTCTACAACCACCTAAATGGAAGCGATTCCCAAACCTTCCATTACAAAGCCATCGCCTACAGAGAGATGAACCTGGTGAAGAGTCCCCTAAGTAAGCTGGTCCTGGGGCTCTGTTCACAAACACAAACAGACCCTACAGAGCGCCAGGACAGCAACACAATTAGACACAACCAAATCATGACAAAACTAAAAATAAGTACTTGACACATGAGAAAGAATTAACAAAAAAACAGAGAAAACTAGAATGCTATTTGGCCCTAAACAGAGAATACACAGTGGCAGAATACCTGACCACTGTGACTGACCCAAACTCAAGGAAAGCTTTGACTATGTACAGACTCAGTGAGCATAGCCTTGCTATTGAGAAAGGCCATCGAAGGCCTTTCTGGCTCTCAAGAGAAGACAGGCTATGTGCACACTGCCCACAAAATGAGGTAGAAACTGAGATGCACTTCCTAACCTCCTGCCAAATGTATGACCATATTAGAGACACATAATTCCCTCAGATTACACAGACCCTTAAAGAATTTGAAAACCAATCCAATTTTGATAAAGTGCCATAGCTATTGGGTGAAATACCACAGTGTGCATTCACAGCAGCGGTCACGCCCTGACCTTAGTTCCTTGTTTATGTCTCTATTTTGGTTTGGTCAGGGCGTGAGTTGGGGTGGGCATTCTATGTTTTGTTCTATGTTTTGCTTTTCTATGTGTTTGGCCTGGTATGTTTCCCAATCAGAGGCAGCTGTCAATCGTTGTCTCTGATTGAGAACCATACTTAGGTAGCCTGTTCCCACCTGTGTTTGTGGGTAGTTGTTTTCTGTTTAGTGTTTTTTACCTTTCAGGACTGTTTCGGTTATTCCCTTTTGTTATTTTTGTATTTAGTGTTCAGTGTCATTAAACAAACATGAACATGTACCACGCTGCGCTTTGGTCCTCACCTTCTTCCACCGACAGCCATCACAGCAGCATGATTTGTGACCTGTTGCCACAAGAAAAGGGCAAACAGTGAAGGACAAACACCATTGTAAATAAAACCTATATTTATGTTTATTCTTTTCCCCTTTTGTACTTCAACTATTTGCATATGATTACAACACTGTATATATACTTAATATGACATTGGAAATGTCTTTATTCTTTTGGAACTTTTGTGAGTGTAATGTTTACTGTTAATATTGTATTGTTAATTTCACTTTTGTTTATTATCTATTTCACTTACTTTGGCAATGTAAACATGTGTTTCCCATGCCAATAAAGCCCCATAAATTGATATTGGAATTGAAAGAGAGAGCGACACAGAGAGAGTGTGTATGTGTGTATGAAAGAGAGAGACAGAGAGAGAAAGAGAGAGAGAGAAAGAGAAAGAGACAGTGTCTGTGTGAGTCTGTGTGTGTGAGAGAGTGAGAACAAGAGAGAGAGAGAGAGAGAGAAAAGAGATAGACAGAAAGCGAGAGAGAGATACAGTGTGTGTGTGTGTGAGAGAGAGTGTGTATATGTGTATGTGTGTGAGGGGGAGAGAGAGAGAGACACACACAGAGACACAGAGAGAGAGAGAGTGAGTGAGTGAGAGAGAGAGAGAGACAGAGAGAGGGAGACAGAGAGACAGAGAGAGGGAGAGAGGGAGAGAGAGAGAGGGTTGCTTACCAAGAAACAAGTAAATGTTCCTGCGTGGCCAAGTTACAGTTTTGACTTAAAAATACTTGAAAATCTATGGCAAGACCTGAAATTGGTAATCTAGCACTTACAAACGTACCCAGAAAGACTCACAGCTGTAACCACTGCCAAAGGTGCTTCTATAAAGTATTGATTCAGGGGTGTGGATACTTATATAAATTAGATATTTATGTATTTAATTTCCAATCAATTTGCAAAAATATCTAAAAACATGTTTTCAGTTTGTCATTATGGGGTATTGTGTGTAGATCGGTGAGACAAAAAATAAATCTAATCTATTTTCACAATTTAATCCATTTTAAATTCCATCTGTAACAAAACATTTGGGATAAGTCAAGGGGTATGAATACTTTCTGAAAGGGAAATAGGGAAGGGGCGTGTTACGTTCTGACCTTAGTTCCTTTTTTATGTCTTTATTTTAGTTGGTCAGGGCGTGAGTTGGGGTGGGCATTCTATGTTGTTTTTCTATGTTTTGTTCTGTTGTTATATTTCTATGTGTTTGGCCTAGTATGGTTCTCAATCAGAGGCAGGTGTCAGTCGTTGTCTCTGATTGGGAGCCATATTTAGGTAGCCTGTTTTCTATTGTGTTTTGTGGGTGATTATTTCCTGTGTTAGTGTTTGCACCATACGGGACTGTTTCGGTTGTTTGTTCGTATTTTGTTATTTTTGTTCTGTGTTCATTTTGATTTATTAAAAATCTATTATGGACACTTACCACGCTGCACATTGGTCCGATCCTTGCTACTCCTCCTTAGACGAAGAGGAAATCCGTTACAGGGCGACAGGTAGCCTACTGGTTAAAGGGTTGGGCCAGTAACTGAAAGGTTACAAGATCGAATCCCAGAGCTGAAAAGGTACAAATCTGTCGTTCTGCCTTTGAATAAGGCAGTTAACCCACTAGGGTTAACCCACCATTGTAAATAAGAATTTGTTCTTGACTGACTTGCCTAGCTAAAAACATGTATAAATAAATACCTAGTCAGTTGTACGGGCTCTGTACCTACGCATGCGCACCAGGGTTTCAATATATATTTTTTTGAAGCCGATAAATACAATTGTTTTAGACCAAACTGACAGGGAGGAAAAACAATCCCACTGCAAAATAATGCGTTTTATTCATTGATGGAAATATGAATTGATGGAACTACATTGACAGTAATGTTTATTGGACAATAGGTTATTTTGCTACATTTTGTGGAATTAATCTTGAGGCTAGGGGTTCCGCTAGCGACAACATCCGCTGAAAAGGCAGAGTGCGAAATTCAAAAATATTTTTTTGAAATATTTAACTTTCATACATTCACAAGTGCAATACACCAAATTAAAGCTTAACTTCTTGTTAATCTACCCATTGTGTCCGATTTCAAAAAGGCTTTACAGCGAAAGCACACCATATGATTATGTTAGGTCAGAGCCTAGTCACAAAAAACACACAGACATTTTCCAGCCAAAGAGAGGAGTCACAAAAAGCCGAAATAGAGATAAAATTAATCACTATCCTTTGATGAACTTCATCAGATGGCATTCATAGGACTTCATGTTACACAATACATGTATGTTTTGTTCGATAAAGTTCATATTTATATCCAAAAATCTCAGTTCTCATTTGCAACTGCGACCTGGCCAAGATAAAGCATAGCAGTGTGAACAGACAACAACACAGAGTTACACATGGAGTAAACAATAAACAAGTCAATAACATGGTAGAAAAAAAGAGAATCTATATACAATGTGGGCAAAAGGCATGAGGAGGTAGGCAATAAATCGAATAATTACAATTTAGCAGATTAACACTGGAGTGATAAATCATCAGATGATCATGTGCAAGTAGAGATACTGGTGTGCAAAAGAGCAGAAAAGTAAATAAATAAAAGCAGTATGGGGGTGAGGTAGGTAAATTGGGTGGGCTATATACCGATGGACTATGTACAGCTGCAGCGATCGGTTAGCTGCTCAGATAGC
>NC_036863.1:11948874-11950903 GCF_002910315.2 Salvelinus sp. IW2-2015 | reverse complement strand
TGAGCCCAAACTCCAGGAATTAGAGAATGTTCTGATAGAGCTGCAAAAAACGCTTGGCTGGACGCCATGATCAACATCAGCTGGGGCTTCGACCAATCTGGAGCTCGCCTAATTTGTGGAAACTGTCCGGGCGGCGCCAAGGAGAAGCTGGGGAGGCTTGGGCGAGTAGCAGCGGGGGGGGGGGCGGAGCTGTTGGCCAAGGTTGGAGTCGCCAGGAGGAAGGCATGGCCAGCCGTTGAGAAATGCTTGTTGAAGTTTTCGATTATCACGGATTTATCGGTGGTGACCCTGTTACCTAGCCTCAGTGCAGTGGGCAGCTGGGAGGAGGTGCTCTTGTTCTCCATGGACTTTACAGTATCCCAGACACATTGGCGCGTTATGTTCAGTAATGTTGTGCCTCGAAAACATCCGGCGAATTTTCAGAGAGCCACATCAATTTACAGAAATACTCATCATAAACTTTGATAAAAGATACAAGTGTTATGCACAGAATTAAATATATACTTCTCCTTAATGCAACCGCTGTGTCAGATTTCAAAAAAGCTTTACGAAAAAAGCACACCATACAATAATCTGAGTACGGCGCTCAGACACAAAAACAAGCCATACAGATACCCGCCATGTTGTGGAGTCAACAGAAGTCAGAAATAGCATTATAAATATAAAAAGTCCAAAAAGTTATATTACAGTCCATAGAAACATGTCAAACGATGTATAGAATCAATCTTTAGGATGTTTTTAACATAAATCTTCAATAATGTTGAAGATTTACGCCACATCTCCCCTGGCGGGCACGCACACACACACACACACACACACACACACACACACACACACACACACACAGCAAACCTCGACAGGCCATTATATCTCTAGTGTGCTCCATGCAAGACCGTCTCACTCTGTCCTGCTCATTGACTGAGCTCGTTCATGCGTGGGCTGATACTCCAGTCAGTACCGCGTGTGTAAAAACTGGCAAACACACACACGCACACAGCCAAAATGCTGCCTGCCTGCGTCCTGACACACATTCACTAGAACACAGTTTAAAGCTCTAGCTTTAACCGCCCACATATTGTAAGGTCTTCTTCAATGACACAGTCTCTCAGTCTCTTCCACAGCCCCACAATCATGTTTTCTCCAGTATTCCCTTATGTTTTCATTGGAAATGTGCCATTCTTCCTTTTTCCTACAATGCATTTTATCCATGCGACTGTTTATAGCTACTCTAGAGTAAAGATACAGCACTTAAATACAGATACTGTACAGCTGAGATGCGTCCCAAATGGCACCCTATTCCCTACATGGTGGGGTCCTGGTCAAAAGTAGTGCACTATGTAGGGAATATGGTGCTATTTGGAACTCAACGTTACTCTAGAGCAGGGTTTCCCAAACCGAGTCCTGAGGCCCACCCTGGGTGCACGTTTTGGTTTTTGTCCTAACACTATACAGCACATTCAAATAACCAACTCATCATCAAGCTTTGTTTATTTGAATCCGCTGTGTAGTGCTAGGGCAAATCCCAAAACGTGCACTTGAGGTGCCTTAATGGGAGATAGAGAGTGAAAAAGAAAGAGTGGCGGATAGTGAATTAATAAATGCAAGGCATGTCGGAGATAACAGCTGAGCTCATGGCTATGATATTCCACTTACAGGGCGCTTTTACAGTCCATTGCAACGAGAAGGAGACGGAGTAGACACTTTTTTTAAATTGAAAAATGCTTATGGAGAGATTCACTACTTTCCACGCTGAGTGGTCCAAAAATGTATCTCTCCACTGATCTGCAGTTAAAGCAATTAGGACAGGAACAGATTGGAGCAGGTTGCAGAGAAGAGTACTGCTGGTACTGGAGAAGTCTAGAGCAAGATGTTGTAGGCCTAACCGGGTCATGGATAGGAAAGTTATTAACAGTTGTTATTATTATCCCAACCGGCAGTTCTGGTTGTAAGCTGGTTGTAATGATGTCAGTTCTGGTTGTAAGCTGGTTGTAATGATGTCAGTTCTGGTTGTAAGCTGGTTGTAATGATG
>NC_036863.1:11946140-11947349 GCF_002910315.2 Salvelinus sp. IW2-2015 | reverse complement strand
CTCCACTGTAGCAGTAGGTACAGCAGTATCCTCAATAGGAGCTGTCCCTTCAGCATCTCCACTGTAGCAGTAGGTACAGCAGTATCCTCAATAGGCACTGTCCATTCACCACGCCCACTATAGCAGTAGTTACAACAGTATCCCCAATCTTCAAAACCACCACTGAGCAGGTTGCTATAGCTACTGCTGTAGCAGTACCCCTAAATAAGAGCTGTCTGTTAAGCAGGGCCATTGAGCAAGCTGTAGGTTGTATCAGCACCAAGGACAGCTCCACACCATGCCGAATACATACAGATGCTCTTGTGCTGCAATCAGGGCCCGTATTTAACGTTTCACAGTAGGGTTGCTGTTTTGCCGTTTAGGATCATAATGAACAAGATTATATGGACAAGGGTGACCTGAGCCTACATCAGCACTCTAACTGTCGGACACTTGGGCCCTGACCAACTAATGGGAAAAACCAGGCCATTGTTTGTTTATGCCTGCCTGTTTGGTGATGTGCTTGGAGTTGGTTTTGAGTAGTTTTGCAGTGCTCTGGCTGCTTTTTATAATTCAAACAAACCAATATCTGAAACCTGAAAGCACGGTTTGAATGTATAACTTCTCATTGTGTTGATCTCATGGAGAGTAAGCCCTTGCATCTATAGCTTCCATATTAATTTGAGAGTGGTAAAAATGTCCAGCCACAATCGTTAAGCTTTATAGCTAACCAAGTGGCGGGGCTACCGGTTGGCCGAATAATGAATTCAGGATTATGGCTTTAACACAGTTGGCATGTCCTCAACATGACTATTGTCACAGGTTCAGGACCCATATTCATGAACGATTAGGAGTGCTGATCTAGGATGAGATCCATGTTCCATGTTACTAAGATCTAAAAGGCAAAACTGATCCTAGATCAGCACTCCTACTCTGAGACGCGTACGGGCCCATATCTCAACACTGCTACACTAAGATACAGTTGAAGTCGAAAGTTTAAATGCACTTAGGTTGGAGTCATTAAAACTCGTTTTTTAACCACTCCACACATTTCTTGTTAACAAACTGTAGTTTTGGCAAGTCGGTTAGGACGTCTACTTTGTGCATGACACAAGTCATTTTTCCAACAATTGTTTAGAGACAGATTATTTCACTTATAATTCACTGTATCACAATTCCAGTGGGTCAGAAGTTTACATACACTAAGTTGACTGTGCCTTTAAACAGCTT
>NC_036863.1:11865251-11945253 GCF_002910315.2 Salvelinus sp. IW2-2015 | reverse complement strand
TATGGTTCGAGCTATGGACTCGTTACTTGGAGTATAGTACTTTTCCTTTGTTCCTGTTTCCTCCAGCTCTTCACAAGTCCTTTCGACGTTTGTTCTTGGGATTTTGTTTTGCCCTTTTCGCACCAAGTAACATTAATCTCTTAGGAGACAGAAACGTCTCCTTCCTGAGCAGTATAACGGCTGTGTGGTCCATGGTGTTTATACTGGGTACTATTGTTTGTACAGATGAACGTGGTACATTCAGGCATTTGGAATTTCTCCCAAGGATGAACCAGTGTTGTGGAGGTCTACAATTTTTTTCTGAGGTCTTGGCTTACTTCTTTTGATTTTCCCATGATGTCAAGCAAAGAGGCACTGAGTTTGAAGGTAGGCCTTGAAATACATCACAGGTACACCTCCAGTTGACTCAAATTATGTCAATGAGCCTATCAGAAGCTTCTAAAGCCATGCCATCATTTTCTGGATTTTCCAAGCTGTTATCCTGACTCAGTTATCAGTTACACCAGCTCTGTCAGGAGGAATGGGCCAAAATTCACCCAACTTATTTTGGGAAGCTTGTGGAAAGTTACCTGAAACGTTTGACCCAAGTTAAACAATTTAAAGGCAAATACTACCAAATACTAATTGAGTGTATGTAAACTTCTGATCCACTGGGAATGTGATGAAAGAAATAAAAGCTGAAATAAATCATTCTCTCTACTATTATTCTGACATTTCACGTTCTTAAAATAAAGTGGTGATCCTAACTGACCTAAAACAGGACATTTTTACTAGGATTAAATGTCAGGAAATTTGAAAAATGTGGTTTAAATGTATTTGGCTATGGTGTATGTAAACTTCCTACTTCAACTGTACATATGCTTGGGAGTATGTATGGACTGTGTGAATTGAAGATGTTCAGGGCTATTTAAGAAATGTTCAACTGAAATTAGCGATATAGTTTAGCTACATCCCCTCTGGGTTGAAACAGACATCTGAGAACAGGGTGAGCCGTTATCGATAGCTGTAAGAGAAGGAGAGACACACAGAGAGAGAGAGAGGCCTGAGTAAGAGAGAGAGAGTGAGAGAGAAAGACAGTGAGAAAGACAAGGATGAAGAGATAAATCAAATCAATTTGTATTGGTTACATACACATACTGAGCATGTTATTGCGGGTGTAGCGAAACAGCAACCTTGGGAAACTCCTCTGCATTATCATTAACAGCACACTCGTACATTTCCTCAGTAAAAAAACAATGTACTGAGCAAATGCCAATTTGTAAGTCGCTCTGGATAAGAGCGTCTGCTAAATGACTTAAATGTAATGTAAATGTAATGTCAAATTGTCCTTTTACCAAATTACACAAACAACAAGTGTGCGGTTAAAATTGGCAAAAAACACACACATTTCTTTCCACAAGTCTGTGGGGTGAGACAGGGATGCAGCTTAACCCCCAACCTCTTCAACATATATATCAACGAATTGGCGAGGGCACTAGAACAGTCTGCAGCACCCGACCTCACCCTACTAGAATCTGAAGTCAAATGTCTACTGTTTGCTGACGATCTGGTGCTTCAGTCCCCAACCAAGGAGGGTCTACAGCAGCACCTAGATCTTCTGTACAGATTCTGTCAGACCTGGGTCCTGACGGTAAATCTCAGTAAGACAAAAATAATGGTGTTCCAAAAAAGGTACAGTTGCCAGGACCACAAATACAAATTCCATCTAGACACTGTTACCCTAGAGCACACAAAAAAACTGTACATACCTCGGCCTAAACATCAGCGCCACAGGTAACTTCCACAAAACTGTGAATGAACCGAGAGACAAGGCAAGAAGGGCCTTCTATGCCATCAAAAGGATCATCAAATTCGACATACCCATTAGGATCTGGCAAAAAATACTTGAATCGGTTAAATAACCCATTGCCCTTTATGGTTGTGAGATCTGGGGTCCGCTCATCAACCAAGAACTCACAAAATGTGACAAACACCAAATTGAGACTGCATGCAGAATTCTGCAAAAATATCCTATGTGTACAACGTAAAACACTAAATAATGAATGCAGAGCAGAATTAGGCCGATACACTCTAATTATCATAATCCAGAAATGAGCCGTTAAATTCTACAACCACTTAAAAGGAAGCGATTCCCAAACCTTCCATAACAAAGCCATCACCTACAAAGAGATGAACCTGGAGAAGTGTCCCCTAAGCAAGCTGGTCCTGGGGCTCTGTTCACAAACACAAACAGACCCCACCGAGCCCCAGGACAGCAATACAGTTAGACCCAACCAAACCATGAGAAAACAAAAAGATGATTACTTGACATATTAGAAAGAATTAACAAAAAAACTGAGCAAACTAGAATGCTTTTCGGCCCTAAACAGAGAATATACAGTGGCAGAATACCTGACCACTGTGACTGACCCAAACTTAAGGAAAGCTTTGACTATGTACAGACTCAGTGAACATAGCCTTGCCATTGAGAAAGGCCTAAGTAGGTAGACCTGGCTCTCAAAAGAAGACAGGCTATGTGGTGCACACTGCCCACAAAATTAGGTGGAAACTGAGCTGCACTTCCTAACCTCCTACCAAATTCATGACCAAATTAAAGACACATATTTCCTTTAGAGTACACAGATCGACAAAGAATTTGAAAACAAACCCAATTTTGATAAACTCCCATATCTATTCAGTGAAATATCACAGTGTGCCATCACTGCTTCAAGATTTGTGACCTGTTGCCACAAGAAAACGGCCACCAGTGAAGAACAAACACCATTGTAAATACAACCCATATTTGTGCTTATTTATTTTCCCTTTTGTACTTTAAGTATTTGGAGATAATATGACATTTGAAATGCGTTTATTCTTTAGGAACTTTTGTGAATGTTTATTTCACTTTTGTTTATTATCTACCTCACTTGCTTTGGCAATGTTAACATATGTTTCCATGCCAATAAAGTCCTTAAATTGAAATTGAGGGAGAGAGAAAGAGAGAGAGAGACAGCGAGAGAGAGAGAGAGAGAGAGAGAGAGGGAGGGGAATGGAGGGAGGGAAAGAGAGATAGAGACGGAGGGAGGAGAAGAGAGGGGGAGAGAGAGAAGAGGGGGAGAGAGAGAGAGAGAGAGAGAGAGAGAGAGAGAGAGAGAGAGAGAAAGAAAAACTCTCTGACAAACCTTTTCTATTAATACTACAGCCACGCTAGGAGCTTCCTGGAAAGACACCCCTGTCCATGGAGAATACCTGTCATCTCCAGTTTCCTCACTTGGGGCCAAAGAGGGCTACCGACCAAATCTACCAATCAATCGATAGTCAAGTTTAGCGATGTCGGGTGCATCCTTTTGTTCGTAATAAAACTAAGGAAAGGTTACATCCCAAATGGCACCCTATTCCCTTTATAGTACACTACATTTGACCAGGGCCCATAGGCATCCCACATGGTCAAAAGTAGTTCACTAAATAGGGGATAGGGTGCCATTTGGGACGCAGCCTGTCCTTAGTTTCATTAAGAACGAAAGGATGCACCCGACATCGCTACACTTGACTATCGATTGATTGGTAGATTTGGTCTGTAGCCCTCTTTGACCCCAAGACATGCCCAAGACACACATTATTTTCGTACAGCATCCATTCACACTTCCACCGGGTTTTCACATAGAGCAGGGGTATGCGAGGTGGATTGGAGTAGGCAATGCTGGGTCTGGACCATAGAAATAGAATGACAAGAACTGACAATTACAGGTAATTCTATTTATATGGGCAATATGGCCAATATGGACCAGACCATATAAATTGAATTACCCGTAATTTCCCATTCTAGACATTCTATTTCTAAGGATTGTAGTTGCTGTAGTGTTCTGAATGCACAGAGCCATAGATATACATTACAATAAGCATACATTATTAACGACGACATGCAGATTATAAATACATGATCATTGTATTATATAGCCTGTCTTTAGCACTTCTAGTCTATCTTGGCTGGGTTTCTACTGCCACTGTTTGCACTGTTTCTGCTAGTAAGTCCAACAAGTTTGTAGTCACACGCTTAATGTAGTCATTGCGTGCTAGGAATATGGAACCAAATACTAAACTTTTGACTACTTTAATACACATATAAGTGAATTTGTCCAAATACTTTTGGTTCCCTAAAATGGGGGGACGATGTACAAAAAGGTAACTTCTGAATGGTTCATCTGATATGGATTAAAATACCCTAAAATTAAAGCTGACAATATGCACTTTAGTAATTTTATTATTTTAAAGTTCTGGAGAAGTTCTGGAGTACAGAACCAAAACAACAAAAAATGTGTCACTACTAAAATACTTTTGGATCTCACTGTATGTACCCAGAAAATGCATAGATATGGAGCCACCTCAGATTTGGCCCCTAGGCAGCAAGGCAGCCACTATCACTCCAAAATAACTAAAAACTGTAAATACATATTTAGATTCAAGTCAATGTCTCTATAGCTGAGAGTCTTATTTTTCAGATGCAATTGGAACCGAGTTGATAGCCCATAGCGTTCCAAAGTCAGAGCTAAAAGTTAGAGCCTCTAATGCCCATATCAGTTTCATATTAGCTCAATCTCCAATTTCTCTGAGTATCACAGAAACACAACACTTTGAATGAATAACAGAAACATTTTCATGACAAGTTGCTATGGATGAAATGTACGTTTTACTGCTTGACAGACAGTGTCTCTTTGCAATCATTATCAATTTGGGGTCCAAAATAACCCCTGTTGGGTTATTTTGTTGGTGCTTTTAGGGTTAAAAGTAGACTCAGTAATATGACAGTCATACACAGTGAGGATTCTCATATGTGTTAAAGATAACACATCACTATACACATCATCACACACAAATTTGAGAACTTACCCCGGTCGGTGTCATAGAGGAAGACAAACTTGTTCCAGTCGTAGTGGTCGAGCAGCGAGAGCAGCGCCCCACGGATGGAGGGCCGGAGCTGCAGCGTGAACTGGCTCTCTCCCTCGGTGGGGAAGCTGGGCGTGATGAGGGAGATGTGCAGCGCCCCGCAGAACGACGTCAGTGTGTGCACAGAACGCTTGTCATACAGGCCGAAGATGGCGAAGACGCCCCGTGAGTACTGCGAGCAGACTGTGAGGAAGAGGGAGGGAAGGGGGAAGAGAGAGAGAGTGCGAGAGAGAGAGAGAGAGAGATAGGGGGAGAGGGAGGGAGGGCGAGAGTTACTTACACATTGCAGATAGTTCACTAACCCATTCAAATCCCTACAAGAGGATCCCTTTATAGCCTATGCAATAATAACTACCCAAAATCCACAAAATATCAAAATTTCTCTGATGTTTCCATCTTATAAACATGGTTTTCTTTCCCCATCAAAATGAAATAACGACATCGGAAAAGCAATAGTCGTAAGTTTAAGGAGTCTCTCTACTCCTTTCATCACCCCCCTCTCCCTCTCTTTCTTCCTTCTCGCTTTCTCACCCTTTCACTGCCCTCTCCTTCCCCCCCCCCCCCCCCCCCCCCCCACCCCCCCCCCCCCCCCCTCTTCTCTCTCTCTCTTTCTCTCTCTCACACACGTTCTCTCTGCTAATAAACCAGCGGCGGTATTGTGATAGGATATGACCTGTAGGAGATAAACAACACACCGGCTTTAATCTGAAAATCTGTGTGTTGAGTCTTTACATACTGTAAACACTGCAGTAACAGTTTGCTTAAGGGACTTCCTCATTAAACCCCCTCGATGCTGTAAATGCTTGCGCATTAAAAAACACACCATAATAGACGGTTACACTGACTTCCTCACATACTGTGAGTACGCAAATGAAAGAACGGTACACAGGGAAAAAGTATTTGAACTGTTCCATTGTAAAGGGATAAACAAGTTTTTTGTTGTTGTTTTGTTGTTGCTATGCCGGGTTTGACAGCCATATTGTTTCACAGTGCTACAGTGCTGTTGATTGTCCATTTCTCTGCGGCTTGCAAATGCCTAAAGCTAAAGCAGAAGAAAGAGAAGAGGAGAGAGGGACAGAGAGAGAGCGTGTGAGAGAGGAGAGACAGACAGAGACAGAGAGAGAGAGAGAGAGAGAGAGAGAGAGAGAGAGAGAGAGAGAATAAGAGAGAGAGAGTGAGTTAAAAAAAAACTTGATTGGGTCTGGGAAACCACAACACAATAAACACTCAAACAAACAAAAGCATTGTTAAACATCAATTAAAAACACAACACCAAATCTTCCTCTAAGTTAACAAGCACAACAACCTCTGAATACCCCATATGCTCATAAACAACCCAATGTAATTAACCAGTGTGTAACAGGCAAACTCAGCCCTTAGTCTGCCAAATTGCTAATTTAGCTGCTCCTGACACAAAGTTAAGTAAGAGAACTACACCCCTTCGGCTAAACTTGTACTTTGGCCCAAATGTGACTCGTTTCAGGAAACTAGGCGTGTGTCACGAGTCACTACTTCATAGGAGAGCAGTTTGAACGTAAACTTTGGGGTACGTATTTCGGCAGAAATGCTTCTGGATCATGTGAACTTTCATGTGCTTTAATAACAAACTTCTATGCCATCGGTAAATAAGAATACAATTGTTAAATTACGAGCCTAGTTGGTTTAACCACAGAAAAAGTCAGCAACCTTCCTGCTAGCCATGATTGACTGAGATAATGAGTGGGCTGGACATGCCGAGAGATGAGTTCGGATTGGTCTGCCATGTAGCTCGCTTCTGTCTATAAAATGAGCTGGTCAGTATGTGTAGGTAATCCTACACAATCCTGTTGCTTTCCACTTTCTGAAGGACCAAGTTTTGAAATAACTGGAATTAGGGTATGATAGCTAAGGAAATGGAGTAAACACCTGTCTCCGGATTACATCTTCAAACTAAGGGCAACCATGGTATCCGTGACAGAGAGAGAAGCGTCCATCCATGTATAAGATAGTAAGATAGTCTAGCTAGCTACATTTTCAGATATTACACATTTCAAATTTAGAAATTCGTTTTCAATTCAAGTTAAAATCTAACGTTAGCTGGCTGGCTCGCTAGCTAACGTTACGTGTATGATCTGTGTAGTAATATTATTCATATCTCAGAGCCATTTGCTTTGCTAGTTATAGCCTAATGTTAGTAAATGTTGACAAAAAAGCGTAATGAAATTGTTGCCATACAGTAAACTCATCCAAGACAAAAAAAACATCCCCAAACTCAAAGGCTTTCATTGTTTTGAAAAAGCACTGGTGGTCCACACGGTCAAAAGCCTTCTCCTGACAGTTTACAAATGTCTAAAACATGTCTAAAACATCTCTTATTAGAAACAAGTTATCTCATTAGAGCGATCAGGTACACAGTAAGACTAGTCATTGAGGACCAACAGCCCCAGATATTATTTCAACCTGTTTGAGAGACACTTGGATATCTTTTTATATTCTGCACACTGCAATGCAACAGGTCGGCAATTTTTTAAAGAGCCAAATCCCCCTTTTTTGGCAACAGTGAAAGCACAGCACGTTGACAGGATACAGAAAGAGAACCCTCATGAAAAGATTCACACACCACTTCATAACAATCCCCCCCAATAGATCCCCAGAAGTGCTTATAGAAATCAGATGGTAAACCATCGATGCCAGGGGCTCGGCCTGATGAGAGCTGCATAACTGCAGTAGACAGCTCCTGCAGAGTAATGTCAAAGTCCAAAGCAGCTCCCTGCTCAGGGCCCAATTGAGGAAGTCCATGTAACAACTGTTCAGCACACAGAGGATCACAATCCTCCTCCTTATAGAGGGCAGAGTAGAAATACACGTCATGTTGGCGCATTACACCGTCATCCGTGGTCACCTTCCCATCAGGGAGATGAAGGCAGACCATCTGTTTACGTTGCAATGTCGACTGTCCTAGGTTAAAAAAAAGTGCTAGGAGCATCCATATCCTTGAGGGTAGCAAAGAAAGACCTAATAAACTCACCCTTCACTCTTTAATGTAAAAACGACCTCAGTTCATGTCTCTTGCCCTGTAAATTCATGACAAGTCCGGGGTCATTCTGAGTGAGCAACTTCGATTCAATAGAATTTGATGTCCTGTTCAAGGGCCCTGATAGTCTCTTTAACTTCAATACTAGACAGAGCAGTATACTGTTGACAAAATACATGTATTTGGGCCTTCCCAACCTCCCAACATTGTCGCAAGGACTCAAAAATCTATTTAATAATCCTCAATTTTTCCCAAAACAACAAAAACCTTTCACAAAACATGTCGCCATGTAATAACGTACCATTAAATAGCAATAAGGTGATGACCTTCGTGGACAAGACAAGTGAATATCAACAGTAACAATATGGTGATCAGAAAAACCCTACCACAGTAGCGGTCAGATACATACAACCTCTCTAATCTCGCTGCACTGACACCACCTTCATTAACTTTTAGCCATGTGTACTGCCTAACTTTTGCATTTCTTACTCTCCACACATCAGAAAGCTCAATCTCAGTTAATAGACCAGACAGACAAATTGCTGACCGCAAGTGAGGTTCTTCAGCAGTGCGATCAACAGTAAAATCTACTGTACATTTCCAGTCCCTCCCTAAAACCATATATCCCTCTTGGTCACACTGTCTTAAGGTTTCCTTTATTTGATCAAATACAGCAATACGTTCTGTACCCTCATTGGGAGCATAAACATTCCAAAAAAACAACAACAAAAAAGCATCGCCTTGACCAATAAAACCCGACCCTTGACATTCTGTCACGCCCTGGCCTTAGTTATCTTATATATATATTATTTTAGGTCAGAGTGTGACATGGGGGAAGTTTGTGTGTTTTTGTCTAGTCTAGGGTGTTTGTATTGTATAGGGGGTTTTGTAGAGTTCATGGGGTTGTGTTCAGTGTAGGTGTTTATGTAAGTCTATGGTTGCCTGGATTGGTTCTCAATCAGAGACAGCTGTCTATCGTTGTCTCTGATTGGGAGCCATATTTAAGGCAGCCATAGGCATTAGGTTGTGGGTAATTGTCTATGTGTATGCACTTTCGTTTGCGGTCGTTTTTTTGTTTAGTTTTGTATTAGTGTTCTTTTTCATCTTCAAATAAAGAAGATGTATTTATATCACGCTGCGCCTTGGTCCTCTCTCTCACAATACGAAGACGATCGTGACACATTCTCTGTTGTAGATACCACAGTCACCCGTATGTCTGAGGAAAACAAAATTGCCACCCCAGCACTGAAATTAGTACCATGACGGAATATATGCTGCACCTCCCACCACATACCCCAGTAAATCATTAGCCTCATCACTATCTATCTCCTGTAGAAAAACGTAATTAAGCCTTTTCTGTTTTATTACTTCTAATACCCAAGCCCTCTTATTCCTGTCCCTTCCCCCATTAATATTGAGAGAACCGACCCTTAGTACCTCCATATAGAAAAGGAAAAACAGAAGAAACCACAAAGAAACCAGACAAAGAGAAAAAAGCACCCTATGAGGCATGATAATCATCATTGTTTAAATGTTATCTTAACCTTACCATGTTTCCCACTACATTTTGCTGCTGTGACAGCAGTAACACATTTCCTCAAGCGGAAAAGCTTCTTCACACTCAACTGGTCTAACCCTACCGTCTTCTGTAACACCACAGCTGACCTCACAAACTAATCAACATTTTAAAATATCTGCCAATTTAACAGATTTCCCAAAAGTCTGGTCCAGGAACCCATTTACCTCATCTACATTGTAAATTGAGTCGTCGCCAGCTGCTATTATACCAACGGGGATATCAGACATGTCCATATCCTCCTCAATGGAGGCCACAGACCCCTGACTCCTCTCTGCCATATCCCTCTCAACACTTGCACCCCATCACTCGTACCGGGCATCTCCTCCATTGCCTGGGAGACTAGCCCCACCTGAACCCCCTCAAATCAAATGTATTGGTCACATACACATGGTTAGCAGATGTTATTGAGAGTGTAGCGAAATACTTGTGCATCTGTACGCTCGCCAAATAGCCTACAGTCAACCAATCGACAAATGGTTTTGGGAATGGGCAGAGAAAGTCAACGTCCATCCATGGCCGCAAAAAGGACAATGTCGGAGTTGAATTCAATAAGAGTTGCAAAATGTAGAGTTGAAAATAAAGAGAAGGGAGGCCAGACAAGTCATTTTTGGGAAAGATTTGATGAAGTGGTAAAAGAGGATGATAGCAGTGTCTATGTCAGGCTCCAAAACTGCCGGCCCGCGGGTGGTTTTATTTGGCCCCTCAAGTTCTCCAAGTATTCCCACACGTAATAAAGACACACATGATCGTATACAAATGTAAGCAAGGTTTCAAATTATTATGTTTTAGTCAAATATTACATCTGTTTGGGCTTCTTGCGGTCAATTTGCAGTCTACAAATTATTTGTAATTATGTTCCGGCTTCCCGACCAGCCGCTCAAGAAGAAATGGTTCCGCGGCTGAATCTAGTTGATGATCCCTGGTCTACGTTATGTGTGCTGATTGTGCGGTGCTATACAACTTTGACTGTCACAAGATGGGGACTTCAAATAGGCCTATGACAAGTCAAGGGAACTGTTGCCGACTGTTCAGATGGATTAAATAGAAACTGAAATCTGGACACTGACTGTAGGTCTATAACCTCTCACACAGTCTTAATATTAACTCCTGCAGAATTAAGCGTTTCTTTCAGTAAAATGATAAACCAAATGTAGGCTTATTTTGACTTGGGAACAGAAGTGGAGTAATATGATTTCTTTCAGCATCTTGAGAGAACGCGAATGCGCAGTTAGATACCATCTGTAGAGGTGCTATCTTTATCAGCATCATAAAAGCTCATAGTATTTCAACCACATACAATATGCATCTGAGACAAACTGATGTTATTTGAAAATTTTGCAAAGACAATCTTTCCCAGTTATTGCATTTTCTCCCCGGTCCCTAATCATCTTTGTGAAAGAAGCAGATACAGCATAGAAAACTTTACCGATGTCAACTAGATTAAAGCATTAATTCTATCGATTTATGACATTATTCTGGTGAGCAAGGGTTTATTTAGTATTCTAAGGCAACATAGGGCTAATGACAGAAGCGAAGCTGCTTGTATGTAATTATAGACAATATGACTAACAAATAGCCTACCAAAATGTCGGAAATTATAAGCAGAAATATATCTAAATCAGGCAACAACAAAAAATCCTGCCACCCGTCAATAAATTGCTCCGCCGTCTCTGACTCTAGCCTACAGTGCAATTTCTATATTAGCGGTTTAGGGTCGGGTGCGGACCTCAGATTTTCACTTTATCACATATATTTGGGCGGTTGCGGATGGGTTATTAGCAATTGTGGGCGGGTGCGGGTGACAAAACAGCTGACCCCGTACCACTAACACACACACACTGGACCAGTGTATTGTGTTATGCTGCATCATATTTTAGCCTAGCACATCATGTAGCTTTGTGTGTCATATCACTGTCTGTTTAGGATCATGTCGTAGTCAGTTTAGGATCATGGCGTAGTCAGTTTAGGATCATGGCGTAGTCAGTTTAGGATCATAGCGTGGTCTGTGTAGTCAGTTTAGGATCATGGCATAGTCTGTGTAGTCTGTTTAGGATCATGGCGTGGTCTGTGTAGTCAGTTTAGGATCATGGCATAGTCTGTGTAGTCTGTTTAGGATCATGGCGTGGTCTGTGTAGTCTGTTTAGGATCATGGTGTGGTCTGTGTAGTCTGTTTAGGATCATGGCGTAGTCTGTGTAGTCTTTTTTGGATCATGGTGTAGTCTGTGTAGTCTGTTTAGGATCATGTCGTAGTCTGTATAGTCTGTTTAGGATCATGGTGTGGTCTGTGCAGTCTGTTTAGGATCATGTCGTAGTCTGTTTAGTATCATGTCGTAGTCTGTTAGGATAACGTCGTAGTCAGTTTAGGATCATGGCGTAGTCAGTTTAGAGTCATGGCTGTGGTCTGTGTAGTTTTAGGATCATGGCATAGTCTTGTAGTCTGTTAGGATCATGCTAGTCTTTTAGGATCACGTCGTTAGTCTGTTTAGGATCATGGCTGTAGTCAGTTTTAGGATATGGCGTGGTCTTGTAGTCTGTTTAGGATCATGTCCTAGTCTGTTAGGATCATGTCCTAGTCTGTTTAGGATCACGTCGTAGTCTGTTTTAGGATCATGTCGTAGTCTGTATAGTCTGTTTAGGATCATGGTTTGTGGTCTGGCAGTCTGTTTAGGATCATGTCGTAGTCTGTTTAGTATCATGTCGTAGTCTGTTTAGGATCACGTCGTTTAGTCTGTTTAGGATCAGGCGTCGTTAGTCTGTTTAGGATCATGGCGTAGTCCATTAGGATCATGGCGTAGTCAGTTTAGGATCATGGGCTGGTCTGTGTAGTTTGTTTAGATTAGGCATAGTCTATGTAGTCTGGTTAGGATCATGTCCTAGTCTGTTTAGGATCACGTCGTATCAGTTTAGGATCATGTCGTAGTCAGTTTAGGATCATTCGTAGTCAGTTAGGATCATCGGCTTAGTCAGTTTAGGATCATGGCGCGAGTCTGGTAGTATCTGTTTAGGATCATGGCGTGTCTTTGTAGTCTGTTAGGATCATTGCGTAGTCTTTGTTAGTCTGTTTAGGATCATGGCATGTCTGTGTAGTCTGTTTAGGATCATGGCGTGGTCTGTGTAGTCTGTTTAGATTTCATGGCGTAGTCTTTGTAGTCTGTTTAGGATCATGGTTGTGGTCTGTGTAGTCTGTTTAAGATCATGGCGTGGTCTGTGTAGTCTGGTTAGGATCATTGGCATTAGTCTGTGTAGTCTGTTTAGGATCATGCGTGGTGGTTTAGGTCACGGCCGTGGTCGGTTTAGGATCATGTTGTAGTCTGTTTGGATCATGGCGTGGTCGTGTTGTAGTCGTTTAGGATCATGGCGTGGTCTGTGTAGTTGTTAGGATCATGGCGTGGTCTGTACTCCTGTTTAGGATCTATGGCGTGTGTCGGTGTACTCTGTTTAGGATCATGGCGTGGCTGTTACTCTGTTAGGATCATGCTCTGGTCGGTTTAGGATCATGTTGTAGTCAGTTTAGGATCATGTCCTAGTCGCGTTTAGGATCATGTCGTAGTCAGTTTAGGATCATGTCCTAGTCTGTTTAGGATCATGTCGTAGTCAGTCTTAGGATCATGTCGTAGTCAGTTTAGGATCATGTCGTAGTCAGTTAGATCATGTCGTAGTCAGTTTAGGATCATGTCGTAGTCAGTTAGGATCATGGCGTTGTCTTGTGTAGTCTGTTTAGGATCATGGCGTAGTCTGTGTAGTCTGTTTAGGATCATGGCTGCTATGAGTGATGCACATGTGGTTAAGGGGAAGGTACAGTAGTCCCCGAGGTAGAGGGGGTAGTGAGGCCTCCACTGAACCAAGGAGATCAAAAGCTGGAAATGACATATGACTGCTTTTCCCTCATAGGAGACACACAAGCACGCATACACATAGACAAATACACACTGACAGACAGACACACCTCTCTCTCTCTCTCTCTCTCTCTCTCTCTCTCTTCTCTCTCTCTCTCTCTCTCTCTCTCTCTCTCCTCCTCTTCTCACACACATACACACACACAAACACATACTCACACACCCATGCACTCATAACAAATAACACACAAATCCATTCTAATTTATGACCACACACCCATCAAAAGCAAACTGAAAGAATGATATTATCATCCATCTGCTGTCTGTCTCAGTCTATTCTTTCAATTTCTCTCTCCTGCCCACCTCCCTTGCTTGCTCCTTCTACCCCTCTTTCTGTTTCTCTCCCCCCTCTTTCTCCATCTCCCCCCTCTCTCTCTTTCTCCACCTGGAGAAGAACAGAACCACTAATGAGCAGACTGCTGAGCTGGTATTATTTCCAATAAACAAGACCAGCGACAATATCAAGAACATTGCTCTCTCACAAACACAAACAGCCACCATCGCCTCATTATAGCAGAACTTGACGTTGCATCCCAAATGGCACCCTATTCTCTGGTCAAAAGTAGTGCACTAGGGAATAGGGTGCCATTTGGGAAAAGTCTACATTGGCTATGAAGCGATATGAGTGATATGCCTTCAGTTGAGAAGATCTCTCTGTATTCCTGTGAGGGTTAGGTACCCTTGGATATGGTATAAACAGAGCTTTCTGTCCCTTTCTGTCTGGTTTCAATGAAAGGAAGCCAGTGTGGAACATGCATACGCATAGGGAGACAGCACACACACACACACACACCACCCTGAACACACACACAAACACACACACACACCGAACGCAAACTATACAAACACACACACACACACACACACACCACACACACACACACACACACCACACACACACACACACACACACACCACCACACACACACACACACACCACACACACACACACACACACACACACACACACACACAACACACACACACAACACATACACAACGAACACACACAAGAAAGTCCCTAGAAGGAGAGAACTGAGTGGAACACAATGAACAGGGAAGGCTCAATCGGCTTTCTCTCCTCTCTCTCTCTCCTTAGTGTTGTTTCTCTCCTTTTGTCTGCCCAGAGAAGAGGCACAAGAGTGAATTAACTCTAGCCTAGACAAGCTCTGGAGAAAGGAAGAGGGGGAGAGGGGAGAGAAGGAGGGAGGGGAAGTGGAAATAAGCAATACATGTGGGGGTGCTTACAGCAATCAACTTCACCTTAGAAAGAACACACACACACACGCTAGCAAGCAAGCACACGACAACACACACAGACACAGACACAGACACACACAAAGACACACACACACACACACACACACACACACACACACACACACACACACACCACACACACACACACACACACCACACACACACACACACACACACACACACACACACACACACACACACACACACACACACACACACACACACACAGACAGATACACACACACACTGTCAGACTGACCTCTTTATGGAGGGCTAAATCAAACCAACCCTGGAGAGTATTCAGTGGAGAAACCATTGATTCTCCCTTTTCCATATTACGTCAAGGAATATGACGGGTCTAAGTTTGAATTGGCTATGAATATAGACCTATAATACCTGTATCTGTGTATGGGAACAGTTACAGGTATTGGTCTCGTGGTCTCGTTAGAATATGGCAAAGCAGTGGGACTAACCGTTGTAGTTATATTTTACATTTAGCGGACGCTCTTATCCAGAGCGACTTACAGTTAGTGCATTCATCTTAAGATAACCACATACACAAGCATAGAAAGTAAATGTTTCCTCAATAACGTAGCTATCAGTGAAGTCAGAGGTAGAATGGGGGGGGGGGTGCAAGTGCTGGTTTAAGTATATATTATTTTATTTTATTTATTCTTTTTTGGGGGGGGTCGAGATGAGGAGGATTATTTAAGATACCCTCCTGCAGGGTTGGGAGGGCCAAGAGATCTGAGGTGGCAGAACTGAGTGCTTGGGTTGGGGTGTAGGGTTTGAGCATAGCCTGAAGGTAGGGAGGGGAAGTTCCTCTTGCTGTTCCGTGGGTAAGCACCATGGTCTTGTAGTGGATGCGAGCTTCGACTGGAAGCCAGTGGAGTGTGTGGAGGAGCGGGGTGACATGAGAGAACTTGGAAAGGTTGAAAACCAGGTGGGCTGCAGTGTTCTGGATAAGTTGCAGGGGTTGGATGGCACAAGCGGGGAGCCCAGCTAACAGCAAGTTGCAGTAGTCCAGATGGGAGAGGACAAGTGCCTGGATTAGGACCTGCGCCGCTTCTTGTCTGAAGTAGGGTTGTACTCTACGGATGTTGTAGAGCATGAACCTGCAGGGCTGGGTCACTGCTTTGATGTTTACAGAGAACGACAGGGTGTTGTCCAGGGTCACACCAAGGTTCTTTGCACTCTGGGAGGGCAATACTGTGGAGTTGTCAACTGTGATGGAGGGGTCTTTGAGCGGGCAGGCCTTCCCCGGGAGGAAGAGCAGTTCCGACTTGTCGAGGTTGAGCTTGAGGTGGTGGGCTGACATCCAAGTTGAGATATCTGCCAGACATGCAGAGATGCGTGTCGCCACCTGGGTGTCAGAAGGGAGGAAGTAGCAATGATAGGAGAGACCATGTAAGGATATGACGGAGCCGAGAGACTTGGTGTATAGAGAGAAATGTAGAGGGCCTAGAACCGAGCCATGGGGGACACCAGTAGTGAGAGTATGTGGTACAGGCACAGATCCTCTCCACATCACGTGGTAGGAGCGGCCTGTCAGTTAGGATGCAATCCAAGAGTGTGCAGCGCCTGAGACACCCAGCCCTGAGAGGGTGGAGAGGAGGATCTGAAGGTTCACAGTGTCAAAGACAGTGGAAAGATCTAGGAGGATAAGAAAAGAGGATAGAGAGTCAGCTTTGGCAGTGCGGAGAGCCTCTGTGACATAGAGATGAGCAGTCTTGGTAGAGTAACCCGTCTTGAAGCCTGACTGGTTCTGAGAGAGATAACGAGAAAGTTGATCAGAGACAGAATGCTCAAGAGTTTTGGAAAGAAAAGAAAGAAGGGATACAGGTCTATAGTTTTTGACGTCAGACGAGTCAAGTGTTGGTTTCTTGAGGAGGGGAGCAACTCGGGCCATTTTGAAGTCAGAGGGTAGCCAGTGGCCAGTGGCCAGTGGTCTGGGATGAGTTGATGAGGGAAGTGAGAAATGGGAGAAGGTCTCCAGAGATGGTCTGGAGAAGGGAGTAGAGGATGGGGTCGACCGGGCAGGTTGTTGGGTGGCCAGACCTCACTTGTCACAGGATGTCATCTGGAGAGAGAGGGGAGAAAGAGGTCAAGGCATAGGGTAGTTCCTTGTGAATGAGATCAGTGGAATCAATAGGCTGAGTGAATGAGTAACGGATGTCGACAACCTTTTTTAAAAACTTGTTGTTGACTAAGTCATCCGCAGAGAGGGAGGAGGGAGGGTTTGAAGGATTAAAGTGAGAAGAGAAGAGAAGGTGGAAAAGAGTTTCCTAGGGTTAGATGCAGAAGCTTGACATTTAGAGTGGTAGAAAGTGGCTTTAGCAGCAGATACAGAGAAAGAGAAAGGGAGGGCGTGAAAGGAAGATAGGTCCTTTGGAAGTTTAGTTTTCCTTAATTGTCGCTCAGCTGCCCGCAGCCCTGTTCTCTAAGCTCGCAATGAGTCCCTCAGCCACGGAGCAGGAGGGGAGGGCCGACCCGGCCGGGAGGAAAAGGATGGGTGCCATAGTATATGGAAATGGAGGAGAGTAAGGTTGAAGAGGCAGAATCAGGATACAGGAGGGAGAAGGATTTAGCAGAAGGGAGAGATGATAGGATATAAGAGGAGATTGTAGAAGGAGACAAGATTGCAACGGTGCATGACCATCTGGGTTGGGGCTGAGTGGTTATGGTTGGAGAAAAAGGAGACAGAGTAGTGATCAGAGACCTGGAGGAGGGTTGCAGTGAGATTAGTAGGTGAGCAGCCTCTAGTAAAGATGAGTTCAAGTGTATTGCCTGCCTTGTGAGTGGAGGGGATTTGGAAAGGAAGAGGACAAAAGAGCCAAGGACAGGAAAAAGAGAGTTGGAAAGAAATTAATCGAATTTCAAACACACTCATGCAGGCACACACACGCACACAACTGCCTCAAAATTAGCGGAACCCTCACTTAACTAACAGGTGCGCCTGGCAACTACTACCATTCCCCATTCAAAGGCACTTCAATCTTTTGTCTTGCCCATTCACCCTCTGAATGGCACACAAACACAATCCATGTCTCAATTGCTTAAAAATCCTTCATTAACCTGTCTCCTTCCCTTCATCTACACTGACTGAAGTGGATTTAATAAGTGATGCAGCTGGTCAGTCTATATTATGGAAAGTAGGTGTTCCTAATGTTTTCTACACTATATATTTTAGTTGCAGTTATATGTCTGTAGTTAAATGTCTAAGCTGCAGTAATATACACATTGTTGCTGACTGACATAGAGTTCAGGCTGTCCCATTGGACGGGTCCATTTTGTATAATCCCATGCCAGCAGTGACCGTGAAACAGTATCCTTCCAGTTCACTGCACAGGTCAGCCCCAGCCACAGCTAACACTGCACCTCACACAATCAATTGGCTCGCGTGAGAGAGGAGTATCTGTATGTGTGTGGGGGCATGGGGGTGGGAAGTGGGCATGGGGGTGGGAAGTGGGGGGGGTTTGTGTGCATGTGTGTGTGGTGCACCCTGTCCTGATGTTGCCATAATCAATGTGACTATACCAAACTAAGACGTTAAATAATTTGTAGAAAAACATCAAGGTTGATTAAGCCCACCCCAAACCCTACACACACACACACACTCATGCAGGCACACACATACACACAACTGCCTCAAAATGAGCGGAACCCTCACTAAAACCAATGCACCAACTAAGTGGCCTTGCGGAGTGTCCAGACTCTACAAACGGTAACCAATACCCTCTGCTTGGCACTCCACAATAATGTCACACCCTGATCTGTTTCACCTGTCTTTGTGCTTGTCTCCACACCCCTCCAGGTGTCGTCCATCTTCCCATTATGCCCTGTGTATTTATACCTGTGTTCTCTGTTTGTCTGTTGCCAGTTCATCTTGTCTTGTCAGGTCTTACCAGCGTTCTCTCCCTACTTCCTGTATCTCTAGTTCTGTTTCCTAGTTTTTCCCGGTTCTGACCATTCCGCCTGCCTTGACCCCGAGCCTGCCTGCCGTCCTGTACCTGCCTGACTCTGACCAGATTACGAACCTCTGCCTGCCCGAACATTTGCCTACCCCATGTTTCTAATAAATCATTTGAGAACTGTACTATTTGCCTCCCGTGTCTGCATCTGGGTCATATCCTGAGTTGTGATAGTACGAACTGGCCATGACTGACCCAGCAGACTCGGACCAGCTCCGCAACGCTGTCTCCTTCCAGGGAGCCACCATTGGAAGACACAAGGTGTTACTTCAAGGTCTTATGGACGGATTACAGACCTTGGCAGAATGCCAGAACCGTGCCTTCAACACATTGCTGGAGCAATTCAGTGGATTCAGTGGGCAGCACGCCACTACAGTAACCACCCAGACTGTCAAGTACCCCGCTACCAGTGGCGTTTCTCCCCAATCTACCCCGGCTTCCCAAGAACCCTGTTTACCTCCTCCGGAGCGCTACGCTGGAGATCCCGGATCCTGCCGGGTGTTTCTCTCCCAATGTTCTCATCTTTGAGATGCAGCCCTCTCCATTTCCCTCGGATCTCTCGAGGATAGCGTACGTGATAACGCTGATGTCCAGGAGGGCTCTTGCCTGAACTACGGCGGTGTGGGAGCAATAATCCACCGTTTTCCTCAGATTGGAGGAGTTTGTGGTGGAGGTACGGAAAGTGTTCGATTCTCCATTGTCCAGGAGAGAGGCGGCTCGTTAGCTGCTCCAACTACGTCAGGATTTCTGTAGTGTAGCAGATTACGTGGTGTATTTTCGCACATTGGCGGCTGAGAGTGCCTGGAACCCGGAAGCACTGTTCGACGCGTTCCATAACGGGTTGTCGGATGTGATTAAAGACGAGCTCGCGGCATGGGAGCTGCCCCTGGACCTCGACTCCCTCATAGCTCTGACCATCCGGATCGATGGGCGGCTACAGGAACGTAGGATGGAGAGGGAATCTGTTCCCTGTCGCCAACACTCGTCCTCGATTTCCACCTCGCCTCTGAGGAGTCCCGTAAATCCCTAAAGCCCACATTTCCTAGTGGATCCGACGTCAGCCGAAGTCTCTCGGATGGTCACCAAGGGCTGTCGAGTCGTCTCCTCTGGAGCCCATGCAACTGGGCAGGGCTAGATTGTCTCCTGCTTAGCGCTTACGCAGAATTAACGCCCAGTTCTGTCTGTATTGTGGAGCTATGGGACATTTTTCATCTACCTGCCCATTAACTTCTTTGGTGGTAGGGGGCAGTATTTTCATGTACGGATGAAAAGCATGCCCAGAGTAAACGGCCTGCTACAAAGCCATAAAAGCTAGAATATGCATATTATTTGTAGATTTGGATAGAAAACACTCTGAAGTTTCTAACATTGTTTGAATGATGTTTGTGAGTATAACAGAACTCATATGGCAGGCAAAATCCTGAGAAAAAATCCAACCAGGAAGTGGGAAATCTGAGGTTGGTCGATTTTGAACTCAGCTCCTATTGAAGATACAGTGGGATATTGGTAATGTTGCACTTCCTAAGGCTTCCACTAGTCAACAGTCTTTAGAACCTTGTCTAATGCTTCTACTGTGAAGTGGGGCCGAAGGAGAGGGGAATGAGTAAGGTCTATCATGACCTGAACATGCACTGACCATGCGTGTTCACGTGAGAGCGAGCTCTGTTCCATCGCACTTCTGAAGACAATGGAATTCTCCGGTTGGAACATTATTGAAGATTTATGTTAAAAAGATCCTAAAGATTGATTCAATACATCGTTTGACATGTTTCTACTGACTGTAACGGAACTTTTTGACATTTCGTCTGCTTTTAGTGAACGCGCTTCGTGACTTTGGATTTGTTTACCAAACACGCTAACAAAAGTAGCTATTTGGACATAAATGATGGACATTACCGAACAAAACTAACATTTCTTGTGGAAGTGGGAGTCCTGGGAGTGCATTCCGACGAAGATCAGCAAAGGTAAGTGAAGATTGATAATGCTATTTATGACTTTTGTTGACTGCATAATATGGCGGATATATTTGTGTCTTGATTGGGCTCTGAGCGCCGGCTCACATTATTGCATGGTTTGCTTTTTCCGTACAGCTTTTTTGAAATCTGACACAGCGGTTGCATTAAGGAGAAGTGCATCTAAAATTCCATGCATAACAGTTGTATCTTTTAGCAATGTTAATTATGAGTATTCCTTTAAATTTATGTGGCTCTCTGCAAAATCAAAGGATGTTTTGGAACTTCTGAAGGTAAGGCGCCAATGTAAACTCAGATTTGTGGATATAAATATGAACTTTACCGAACAAAACATACATGTATTGTGTAACATGAAGTCCTATGAGTGTCATCTGATGAAGATCATCAAAGGTTAGTGATTCATTTTATCTATATTTCTGCTTTTTGTGAATCCTCTCTTTGGCTGGAAAAATGGCTGTGTTATTCTGTGAATAGGCACTCACCTAACATAATCGTTTGGTTTGCTTTCGTCGTAAAGCCTTTTTGAAATCGGACACTGTGGCTGGATTTACAACAAGTGTATCTTTAAAATGGTGTAAAATACATGTATGTTTGAGGAATTTTAATTATGGGATTTCTGTTGTTTTGAATTTGGCGCCCTGCAGTTTTACTGGCTGTTGAAGAGGTGGGACGCTACCGTCTCACGTACCCTAGAGAGGTTAAAGAACCAGGCTCATAAAGGAGGTACTAGTACGAATACGCTGGTGAGCCATACGGGAAGTTTCCCATCTTCCATTACTCATACCCCTCTCCATGCTACCCTGTTGTGGGGTGACCGGTACAAATCTCTCCAGGTGCTCATAGACATCTTCGGCTTGGGAAAAGCCCCGGACCTCATTGCCATTCCCGCGGAGTACCAGGATCTACGGAAGGTTTTAAGCTGAGTGACTGCGCCATTGACCTTCTCCTGGGCACTACACCGCCTCGGGGGCGGCTTTATTCCCTGTCAGGTCCAGAGACCAAGGCGATGGAGACGTATATTGAGGACTCCCTGGCTGCAGGGTGTATCCGTCCTTCTGCCTCCCCTGCCGGCGCAGGGTTCTTCTTTGTGGAGAAGAAGGACAAAACCCTGCATCCGTGTATCGAGTACCGGAGCCTGAATGGCATCAAGGTTAAAAAACGTTTCCCGCTTCCACTCATTGCCTTGGCTTTCGAGATTCTCCAGGGGGCTACCATCTTCTCCAAGTTGGACCTACGGAACGCCTACCATCTGGTACAGATCCGGGAAGGGGATGCCGTTCGGACTGACCAACGCTCCTGCTGTGTTCCAGGCCCTGGTAAACGACGTTCTCCAGGACATGTTGAACCGGTTTGTTTTCGATTACCTTGATGACATCCTCGTGTTTTCCCACTCGGCTCAAGAACATGTCCTCCATGTCAGACAAGTCTTCCAGCGTCTTCTGGAGAACCAGCTGCACGTCAAAGCGGAAACATGCAAATTCCATCGCTCCACCATCTCCTTCAATGGGTACATCGAATGGATCCTGAAAAGGTGAGAGCGGTGGTGGATTAGCCGCAATCCACCTCCAGAGTGCAGCTGCAACGCTTCCTGGGTTTCGCCGCTGGTTCATCTGGGACTACAGCACCCGGGGTTCCCCCCTCAGCACTCACCTCTCCCAAGGTCCCGTTTACTTGGTCTCCAGCTGCAGACCAGGCGTTCTTTGACCTCAAACACCAGGTTACTACCACCCCCATCCTAATCCATCCTAATCCATCCTGATCCATCCCGGCAGTTCGTGGTGAAGGTCGACGCATCAGACGTCGGAGTGGGGGCTGTCCTGTCCCAGCGTTCGGCCTAAGACCAAAAGTTGCATCCTTGTGCTTTCCTCTCCCATCGTCTCAACCCCACAGAAAGGAATTACGACGTGGGTAACTGGGAACTTCTGGCAGTGAAGATGGTGTTGAAGAAGTGGAGGCACTGGTTAGAAGGGGCGGAACATCCATTCATAAACTCAGCAAAAAAAGAAACGTCCCTTTTTCAGGACCCTGTCTTTCAAAGATAATTAGTAAAAATCCAAATAACTTCACAGATCTTCATTGTAAAGGGTTTAAACACTGTTTCCCATGCTTGTTCAATGAATCATAAACAATTAATGAACATGCACCTGTGGAGCGGTCATTAAGACACTAACAGCTTACAGAGGGTAGGCAATTAAGGTCACAGTTATGAAAACTTAGGACACTAAAGAGGCCTTTCTACTGACTCTGAAAAACACCCAAAGAAAGATGCCAGGGTCCCTGCTCATCTGTGTGAACGTGCCTTAGGCATGCTGCAAGGAGGCATGAGGACTGAAGATGTGGCCAGGGCAATACATTGCAATGTCCGTACTGTGAGACACCTAAGACAGCACTACAGGGAGACAGGACAGACGGCTGATCGTCCTCCGCAGTGGCAGACCACGTGTAACAACACCTGCACAGAATCGGTACATCCGAACATCACACCTGCAAGACAGATACAGGATGGCAACAACAACTGCCCGAGTTACACCAGGAACGCACAATCCCTCCATCAGTGCTCAGACTGTCCACAATAGGCTGAGAGAGGCTGGACTGAGGGCTTGTAGGCCTGTTGTAAGGCAGGTCCTCACCAAACATCACCGGCAACACCGTCGCCTATGGGCACAAACCCACCGTCGCTGGACCAGACAGGACTGGCAAAAAGTGCTCTTCACTGACGAGTCGTGGTTTTGTCTCACAAGGAGTGATGGTCGGATTTGTGTTTATCGTTGAAGGAATGAGCGTTACACCGAGGCCTGTACTCTGGAGCGGGATCAATTTGGAGGTGGAGGGTCCGTCATGTGCTGGGGCGGTGTGTCACAGCATCATCAGACTGAGCTTGTCGTCATTGCAGGCAATCTCAACGCTGTGCGTTACAGGGAAGACATCCTCCTCCCTCATGTGGTACCCTTCCTTGCAGGCTCATCCTGACATGACCCACCAGCATGACAATTCCACCAGCCATACTGCTCGTTCTGTGCGTGATTTCCTGCAAGACAGGAATGTCAGTGTTCTGCCATGGCCAGCGAAGAGTCCGGATCTCAATCCCATTGAGCACGTCTGGGACCTGTTGGATCGGAGGATGAGGGCTAGGGCCATTCCCCCCAGAAATGTCCGGGAACTTGCAGGTGCCTTGGTGGAAGAGTGGGGTAACATCTCACAGCAAGAACTGGCAAATCTGGTGCTGTCCATGAGGAGGAGATGCACTGCAGTACTTAATGCAGCTGGTGGCCACACCAGATACTGACTGTAATTTTGATTTTGACCCCTCCCCCTTTGTTCAGGGACACATTATTCCATTTCTGTCAGTCACATGTCTGTAAAACTTCAGTTTATGTCTCAGTTGTTGAATCTTGTTAGATTCATACAAATATTTACACATGTTAATCTACGGACCCCCCCTCCAGGATCCGGGATCATCCTCATCAGAAAAGCTGACTAGCATAGCCTAGCCTAGCGCCACAGGGATATCATATAATATAATTTCATGAAATCACAAGTCCAATACAGCAAATGAAAGATAAACATCTTGTGAATCCAGCCAACATTTCCGATTTTTAAAATGTTTTACAGCGAAAACACAATATATATTTATGTTAGCTCACCACAATAGCCAAACACACAACGCCATTTTTTCACCGCAAAGATAGCTTTCACAAAACCCACAAATAGAGATAAAATGAATCACTAACCTTTGAACAACTTCATCAGACGACAGTCTTATGACACCATGTTATACAATACATTTATGTTTTGTTCGAAAATTTGCATATTTATAGGTATAAATCGTAGTTTTACATTGCAGCCATAGTCACAAATGGCACCAAAACAGCCAGAATAATTACAGAGAGCAACGTGAAATACATAAATACTCATCATAAAACTTTTAGGAAAAATACATGGTGTACAGAAAATGAAAGATAAACATCTTGTGAATCCAGCCAATATTTCCGATTTTTTAAGTGTTTTACAGTGAAAACACAACATATATTTATGTTAGCTCACCACAATAGCCCAAAACACAACGCCATTTTTTCACCGTAAAGATAGCTTTCACAAAACCCACAAATAGAGATAAAATGTATCACTAACCTTTGAACAACTTCATGAGATGACAGTCTTATGACATCATGTTATACAATACATTTATGTTTTGTTCGAAAATGTGCATATTTATAGCTACAAATCTGGGTTTTACAACGCAGCCATCGTCACAGATAGCACCAAATTGTCCGGAGAAATTTTGGAGAGTCACGTAATCTAACAGAAAAACTCATCATAAACTTTGCTGAAAAATACATGTTGGACAAATAATTAAAGATACACTGGTTCTTAATGCAACCGCTGTGTTAGATTTAAAAAAAATAACTTTAGTAAAAAGCACAGCATACAATAATCTGAGACAGCGCTCAGCCATTCTCCGCCATGTTGGAGTCCACATATTCAACAAAAATACGAAATAACATCATAAATATTCTCTTACCTTTGATGAACTTTCATCAGAATGCAGTGCCAGGTTGTCCTAGTTCCACAATAAATCGTTGTTTTGTTTTAGAATGTCCATTTCTTCTGTCGAATTAGCAACTTTGGCTAGCATAATGGTGCTCACGTGTCCATGAACGTTTGGCGCATGGAACGAAAAATTCGAAAAGTCATAATAAAAGTCTAATAAACTGGTCAAACTCAGTTGAAAATCCATCTTTATGATGTTTTTCTCATATGTATCCAATAACGTCCCAGACGGAGCATTTCTTCGTGTCTACCTAACGCATTGCAGAAAATGATATGGTGCTTCCAGGTGCGCAGCAAAATACTGCCAATATGGCTGACCTGTCACTACAAAAGCTCTCATTCGGTCCCACATCAGGCCAGACACCTCATTCTACATTCTACTGCCTGTTGACATCTAGTGGAAGGCGTATGAAGTGCATACATATCCATAAATACAAGGCAATTGAATAGGCGAGGCCTGTCACAGAGACCCATTTCAGAATTTTCACTTCCTGTTTGGAACTTTGCCTGCCAAATGAGTTCTGTTTTACTCACATATATAATTCAAACAGTTTTAGAAACTTCAGAGTGTTTTCTATCCAATAGTAATAATAATATGCATATCATATGATCTAGAACAGAGTACGAGGCCGTTTAATTTGGGCACTATTTTTCCCCAAAGTGGAAATGGCGCCCCCTATTAAGAAGAAGTTCAGTTTGCTGAAAATAAACACAGTTGACAGTGAGAGGACATTTCTTTTTTGCTGAATTTAGTATGAACAGATCACAAGAACCTCAGAATATTTCTGCACAGCCAAGCGCCTCAACTCCAGACAAACTCGATTAGCCCTGCTATTCACCCGATTTAACTTCACCATCTCCTACCGTCCGGTGTCCAAGAATGTGAAGCCGGATGCGCTGTCACGCCTCTATTGCTCCACTGCTAAACCATCGGACTCCAAGACCATCCTGGGGTATAGAGAACCGGGTCCGTGAAGCACATCGTTCCCAGCCTGACCCCGGGGGGTGGGCTCGGCTAAATGGATGTTTGTTCTGTCCATATTTCGGTTCTGGAATGGGCTCATTCCTCTCGACTGGCCTGCCAACCTGGGTCCCGTTGGACCCTGGCCTTTGTACGACAATGTTTTTGGGTGGCCCACCTCGGTTCCTGACGTCTCAGCATTCGTCGCCGCCTGCACCTTGTGTGCCCAGAACAAGACTCCTTGGCAAGCTCCGGCTGGCCTCCTTCAACCACTTCCCGTCCCTCACCGTCCCTGGTCACATATATTCCTGGACTTCGTCACTGGTCTCCCCCCGTCTGATGGCAACATGGTTATCCTTACCGTGGTGGACCGGTTTTCCAAAGCCGCCCACTTCGTCCCTCTCCTCAAGCTACCCTCAGCCAAGGAGACGGCCCAGCTCATGGTGCAGCATGTCTTCTGGATCCATGGACTCCCGGTGGACATGGTCTCTGACCGGGGTCCTCAGATCTCGCCCCAGCTCTGGAAGGCGTTCTGCACGCTCATTGGGTCGTCAGCCAGCCTGTACTCCGGGTTCCACCCCCAGTCTAACGGCCAGTCGGAGTGAGCCAATCAGGACCTGGAGACGACTCTTCGCTGCCTGGTCTCTGCAACTGGAGCCAGCAGCCCACAACACCCTCCCTTGCTCAGACACTGTTCTCTTGCCTTTTGAGTGCTCCCTGGGATATCTGCCCCCGCTCTTCCCGGAGCAAGAGGAAGAGGTCAACATACCCTCGGCCCAGATGTTCGTCCGCCGCTGTCGAAGTACCTGGAAGAGAGCCCGGTCGGCTCTTCACAAGACCACCTCCAGGTATCGACGACCGGTTGGACCGCCACCGGACCCCGGCTCCCCGTTATCGTCTTGGGCAGATCCTGTCCACTCGGGATCTGCCCCTCCGGGTAGAGTCCCGCAAACTGTCCCCCCGTTTTATTGGCTCTTTCCCCATCTCCAAGACCCTTATCCCCTCTGCTGTTCGTCTTCTGTTGCCCCGTACCCTCCGTATACATCACACTTTTTTGTGTCTAGGATGAAACCTATGTCTCACAGCCCTTTGTGTCCTGTTTCCATGCCCACCCCTCTCCCCCATCTCATCGACGGCCAATCGACGTACACGGTGAAGCGCCTCGTGAAGGTTCGGCCGCGGGTCAGAGGATTCCAGTACCTGGTTGAGAACTGTACTATCTGCCTCCCGTGTCTGCATCTGGGTCATATCCTGAGTCGTGATAATTAAGGAAATGGATTGGGGTAAGACCCAGTGATAGACTCGCGTCCTGTCCATGGTGTGTACATGTACAGTACATCAAGCTGCCTCAAGCTACAGAATCTATGGGCATTTATGGCTTGGATAAGGCCTACTTACTTACATTAAAACAAATGCTCACAAATACCTACATCCTAGCTAAATTGTATCGTCACCATGCTGCACTCTCACTAAATAATTTGGGAACTGAACAATACTGAGCACTGGTGACACATTGGCACGGTATTGTGTCCTGCCAGTGTTGAGCACTACACCTAAAACAACATAGTAGCCAATATATTGATTTGAACACACAACACAAGCCACAATCATTCACCACTCGTTTCAGACCGTAAACGTCTGATGGTTGTTGTCTCACGTACCACATAGAGAGCCGTACACCTGTACAAACTGGTTATAGTCAAATGTTGATGTTGTATCAGGTGAAATGGCCCCTCAAAAGACAAAATGTCCTGCACAGTCCTTTCTTGTAGTAATATTTGTAGTTGAATCTCAATTTGGTCTATCCAAGCAATGTTTGAGAGAGAGAGAGAGAGAGAGAGAGAGAGAGAGAGAGAGAGAGAGACGGGAGGGAGGGAGCGAGATGGGAGGGAGGGAAAGAGAGCGAGTGACAGAGAGAGAGATGGGAGGGAGGGATAGAGAGAGGGAGGGAGAGAGATATAGACAGAGAGAAAAAAAAGAGACAGCGAGAGAGAGCGATGGGATGGATGGAGGGAGAGAGAGAGAGACAGAGAGAAACAGAAAGAGAGAGAGAGATATAGAGAGAAAGATGGGAGGGAGGGAGAGAGTGAGGGGGAGAGAGAGTGACAAAGAGAGCGAGAGTGGGAGAGAGAGAAAGAGAGAGGAGGGGGGAAGAGAGATATATATATAGAAAGAGACTAAAAAGAGACAGAGATAGAGAGAGAGAGAGAGAGCGAGAGAGAGAGAAACATTTCTTTCCACAGGGCTGTGGGGTGAAACAGGGATACAGCTTAAGCCCCACCCTCTTCAACATATAAATCAATGAATTGGCGAGGGCACTAGAACAGTCTACAGCACCCGGCTTCACCCTACTAGAATCTGTCTACTGTTTGCTGATGAGGGCCTACAGCAGCACCTAGGTCTTCTGCACAGATTATGTCATACCTGGGCCCTGACAGTAAATCTCAGTAAGGCAAAAATAATAGTGTTCCAAAAGAGGTCCAGTTGCCAGGACCATAAATACAAATTCCATCTAGATACCGTTGCCCTAGAGCACACAAAAAACTATACATACCTCTGCCTAAACATCAGTGCCACAGGTAACTTCCACAAAGCTGTGAACGATTAGGATCTGGCAAAAAATACTTGAATCAGTTATAGAACTCATTGCCCTTTATGGTTGTGAGGTCTGGAGTCCTCTCACCAACCAAGAATTCACAAAATGGGACAAACACCAAGTTGAGACTCTGCATGCAGAACTCTGCAAAAATATCCTCTGTGTGCAACGTGAAACACCAAATAATGCATAAAGAGCAGAATTAGGCCGATACACTCTAATTATCAAAATCCAGAAAAGAGCCGTTAAATTCTACAATCACCTAAAAGGAAGTGATTCCCAAACCTTCCATAACAAAGCCATCACCTACAAAGAGATGAACCTGGAGAAGAGTCCCCTAAGCAAGCTGGTCCTGGGGCTCTGTTCACAAACATAAACAGACCCCACAGAGCCCCAGGACAGCAACACATTTAGACCCAACCAAATCATGAGAAAACAAAAAGATAGTTACTTGATACATTGAAAATAATTTTTAAAAACAGAGCAAACTAGAATGCCATTTGGCCCTAAACAGAGAGTACACAGGGGCAGAATACCTGACCAATGTGACTGACCCAAACTTTGACTATGTACAGACTCAGTGAGCATAGCCTTGCTATTGAGAAAGGCCACCGTAGGCAGACCTGGCTCTCAAGAGAAGACAGGCTATGTGCACACTGCCCACAAAATGAGGTGGAAACTGAGATGCACTTCCTAACCTCCTGTGAAATGTATGACCATTTTAGAGGCACGTAATTTCCCTCAGATTACACAGACCCACAAAGAATTTGAAAACAAATCAAATTTTGATAAAGTGCCATATCTACTGTGTGAAATACCAGTGTGCCATCACAGCAGCACGATTTGTGACCTGTTGCCACAAAAAAAGGCCAACCAGTGAAGAACAAACACCATTGTAAACACAACCTATATTTATATTTATTTTCCCTTTTGTACTGTACATAGACATATTATGAGATTTGAAATGTCTTTATTATTCTCTGAGTGTAATGTTTACTGTACATTTGTATTATTTTTTTCACTTTTGTTTATTATCGACTTCACTTGCTTTGGCAATGTTAATATATGTTTCCCATGCCAATAAAGCCCTTAAATTGAATTGAATTGAGAGAGAGAGATAGAGACAGAGAGACACAGAAATAGAGAGACAGCGAGAGAGATGAAGGGACAGAGGGAGAGTGAGAGAAAGAGAGAGAGAGAGATGGGGAGGGCAATGTAAACATATGTTTCCCATGCCAATACAACCCTTTGAATTGAAAGAGAGAGAGAGACCCCAATATGTGTGTGAACAGATGTCAATGTGGAAATCAATACAGGTCAATAAAGTGTCTGTGATGAAGCCGTCACAGCCAACCACCCGGAGCCACCAGTGATCAACCATTTTGAAGAGGAATGTAGTGGAATGTAGTATAATGTAGTATAATGAAGCAGAATGCAGTATAGTGGTAGAATGTAGTACAATGCAGTGCAATGAAGCAGAATGCAGTAGAATGTGGAAGGATGTAATAGAATGCAATAGAATGCAATGGAATTTATTGGAATGCAGTAGAGCATGCAGTAGAATGTAGCAGAATACAGAAGACAATGCAGTAGAATGCAATAGACATGCAGTAGAGAATGCAGCAGAATGCAGAAGAGAATGCAGTAGAATGTGGCAGAATGCAGAAGAGAATGCAGTAGAATGCAATAGTGATGCAGTAGAGAATGCACTAGAGAACGTAGTAGATTGCATCCTCTTTCTGGCTTGGTTCAATTAAAGCTGATCTAATACCAAGGGCTGCATTATCTATTTCCCCAAACTTATCAGCTCCAAGGCATAGGTTGGTGTGTGTGTTTGTGTGTGTGTGAGAGAGAGATCGAGAATTAGAGAGAGCAAGCATACATGTGAGAGCATACAGCGTATGTACAGTGTGTAAAGTATGTTTGTGTGTGAGAGAGAGCGAGAGAAAGAGAGAGACAGAGAGAGAGTACATACGTGTGTCTGTGTGTGTGTTTGTGTGCTCCTCATTCTGTCTTCGACGGCTCTGTCTGAATGCAGAGATCCCGCCCGACGACAGCACAATGTTTCCGCATCAAACATGACCATTACCGACCGACTACCACGACACACCTCCCTCCCCCCACTCCATCCCAGCTCGCACTCCATCCTCTTTACTACGTCTCCCATCATTCCATTGGGGGCTTCACACCCCACCCTCCCCCCACTCCACCCCAGCTCGCACTCTGTCCTCTTTACTACATCTCCCACCATTCCATTGGGGGCTTCATACCCTCCTTTCCTCCCTCATCCCTACCTCCCTCCCTCTCCACCTCTTTCCCATGCTCCTCTAAAAATTGTAAAGATTATATCATAAAAACAGGCAGGCAATCCACTGTGAAATACCAAGAGAATGGAGAGAGTGAGAGAGAGAATGGGGTGGAGGGGAGGGAGGTGGGGAGATAAAAAAAAGTCTGTTTATATTTTATGAGAGTGACTGTCCGTAACAGTGTGTGATCCCATGAGTCCTGGTGTGTTGGAGTGTATTGAAGTGTACTGGAATGAGAGAGAGAGTGTGCGTGTGCGTGCATGCGTGTGCATGCGTGTGTGCGTGCTCTCACTGTCTGATCATTTGAAGCTGCTTGAGTTCGAATTTACACATAACCACAGATTACATTTCCAGATATTCCCACCTCTAATCCTAACCTTAACCATTAGGGGAATTAAAATAAATCTGACCCTGTGTCTGTGGTTAGGGGGCAACCTACTTGGCATGAGCAGAGAAGAGAGGACCCAGGTGGGTCCTGTGATACAAATCTATCCAAGGATGAACCAAGGACATAATAAAAACACAAGCCATCAAAACCTGAGAACATACAGGCAAGTACACAATTACCTAAGTGTACACCGTGAGCCATTCTTCTGTCAGCACATGCTAGCTCGACAACCCACTCAGGCCTTCTTTATGGGACGAGCTATGACAGATGGTCAAATACCTTAACTCCACCGCACCGTCATGAGAGGCAGACGCCCTTCAGTATTCCACACAACAATCACAGAAAACTATCATGAAAATGTGTTCACAAAAAAAACGTTTACAAAAGCTATGACAGTATGTATAAAATATGTTCATAACTGTAACTCAAAGTACAGTCATGACTGTAACTCAACCTCACCATAATCATCACCAGAGGCCGATGCCCTTAAGTATGCCTTTAAAGCACAATCACAAAAAACGATACCATGAAAAGGAGTTTACACAAAAAAAGCAGTTTACACCCCACAGTATTTTCTGATAAAAAATATATTCTGGTCATGACCATAACTCAACCTCTACAATCACCCGAGGCTGATATAATTGCATACCCTTCAGTACTTTACACAATAGTCACAGACAACTATCATGAAAAGGAGTTTACAGACTAAAATAATAAGAAGTATTCCCAGTATTTTTTGTATAAAAAAACGAAATCTTCACCCACATAACATCCTTAAAACATGAGTCGGCTTGGGAGAGGGTAAAGTGGTGTTTGTACGTGTCCGTGTGTATGTGTGGGTGTGTTAAGGCAACATTTGAGAGATAATGGTGGGAGTATTTCATTAAAAAATCTACTTCAGAGACTCTGACGTGCCGTAGCCTAAGTAACACTAACAGCTAGCCCGTTTAGCTGTACCATTACCACTCAGACAGGGCTTTCACTTGAGTCCCAAATGTCATCATATTTCCTAAGCAGTACACTACTTCTGACCAGGGTGCATCATACATAGGGAATAGGGTGCAGTTTGGGATGCACATAGAGTCTTTGGGAAAAACAACGGCGGTGACTAGGACATAAGTCTTGAAGAGAAAATAGCTTAATTGATGACGCTGATGCTGCATGACTAAATGTATTAGGCGTTTGATAATATGATACTTCTGCGCGGGAGACTAAACAATGTATGGGAGTGTGTGTGTGTGTAAGGGTGGGTCAAATGTGTGTGTGTGTGTGTGTGCTGACATAGTCTTCATTTCAACATACTGTGAATTCTACATAATTCTTCGACAAATGAGGTATGCAGACCCACAGGGATGGTTGGGTGCCATTTTCTTTTTATACACTTCCTACACATGTGCACCTAAGGAATATTCATGATCTGCTTTAAATAAATGCGGGATATAAACAGTGTAGGAAGTAGCAGTGTCATTTCCTCAAAGTCACTTCCTGTGAAAAGGCGTCCCGTTTCGTCTCTCCTCCCCTGCTCCGTCTGTTTTCTCTTTCTGTTGTTTGCTGCGGTGACGCAGTCACTACATTCCCACAATGCTACACTGTAAAAAGTAGGACAGCACTGTTGTTCATCTGAAGTGCTTTTTCTGATTGGTATGATCCCAAATTACACTTGGGGTCATTCAACCTATTCGAGACAGCCTACAAGCAGGACGTGAGGACCCTGGTGGAGTGGTTCCGGGAAAATAACCTCTCCCTCAATGTCAACAAAATGAAGGAGCTGATTGTGGACTTCAGGAGACAGCAGAGAGAGCACGCCCCAATCCAAATCAATGGGGAAGCAGTGGAGAGAGTGAAAAGCTACAAGTTCCCCAGCGTGCACATTAATGACAATCTGAAATGGTCCAACCACACAGACAGTGTGGTGAAGAAGACGCAACAGCGCCTCTTCAACCTCAGGAGGCTGAAGAAATTCGGCTTGGTCCCTAAGACCCCCACACACTTCTACAGATGCACTACTGAGAGCATCCTGTTGAGCTGTATAGCCTGGTACAGCAACTGCACCGTCAGCAACCATAGGGCTCTCCACAAGGTGGTGCGGTCAGCCCAATGCGTCACCGGGGGAACACTGCCTGCCCTCCAGGACATCTACAGCAGACAGTGTCACAGGAAGGCCAAGAAGATCATCAAGGACCTCAGCTACCCGAGGCATGGCCTGTTCACCCAGATACCATCTAGACAGTACAGGTACATCAAAGCTGGGACCGAGAGACTGTAAAACAGCTTCTATCTGTAGTCCATCAGACTGTTAAATAATCATCACTAGCCGGCCTCCACCCAGTACCCTACCCTGAACTTAGTCACTGTTACTAGCCGGCTACCACCGGGGTACTCCACCCTTCACCTTAGAAACTGCTGCCCTATGTACACAGTCATTGAACACTGGTCACTTTAACAATATTTACAGTATACTGTATACTGTATTCTAGTCAAGGCTCATCATGTACACTGTAGACACCGTTTCTATTCATGTACTGTCTATAATATCTATACACACCATCATAAACAGTTGAAGTCGGAAGTTAACATACACTTAGGTTGGAGTCATTAAAACTAGTTTTTTAACCACTCCACAAATTTCTTGTTAAAACCTCTCTGGGATATGTGGGACGGTAGCGTCCCACTTGGCCAATAGCCAGGGAAAATGTAGTGCGCCAAATTTAAAAAAAATGATATAAAATCAAACTTTCATTAAATCACACATGTAAGATACCAAATTAAAGCTACACTCGTTGTGAATCCATCCAACATGTCAGATTTCAAAAAGGCTTTTCGGCGAAAGCATAAGATGCTATTATCTGATGATAGCACAACAGTAAACAAAGAGAGTGTAGCATATTTCAACACTGCGACACAAAGCGCAGAAATAAAATATAAATCATGCCTTACCTTTGACGAGATTCTTTTGTTGGCACTCCAATATGTCCCATAAACATCACAAATGGTCCTTTTGTTCGATTAATTCCGTCCATATATATCCAAATTGTCCATTTATTTGGCGCGTTTGATCCAGAAAAAAACAGCTTCCAATTTACGCAACGTCACTACAAAATATCTCAAAAAGTACCTCTAAACTTTGCCAAAACATTTCAAACTACTTTTGTAATACAACTTAAGGTATTTGTAAACGTTAATAATCGATCAAATTGAAGACGGGTCTGTCTGTTTTCAATACAGGAGATCAACAAACTAACGCTACTTTTCGAGTCTTGCGCAACTCTCAAACAGTACACATGACGTTACACTGTTTCCAGATGCCCTTACTTCTTCATTGCACAAAGTAATAACCTCAACCTATTTCCAAAGACTGGTGACATCCAGTGGAAGCGGTAGGAACTGAAAACAGGGTGATTAGAAATCCAGTATCCCAATGAAACTCATTGAACAGACAGTGACCTAAAAAATAAAATAAAAAGAATGGTTAGTCCTCGAGGTTTTGCCTGCTACATAAGTTCTGTTATACTTACAGACATGATTCAAACAGTTTTAGAAACTTCAGAGTGTTTTCTATCCAAAGCTACTAATAATATGCATATCTTGTATTCTGGGGATGAGTAGAAGGAAGTTGAAATTGGGCACGCTATTTATCCAAAAGTGAAAATGCTGCCCCCTATCCTAGAGAAGTTTAACAAACTATAGTTTTGGCAAGCTGTTTAGGACATCTACTTTGTGCATGACACAAGTAATTTCTCCAACAATTGTTTACAGACAGATTATTTCACATATAATTCACTGTATCACAATTCCAGTGGATCAGAAGTTTACATACACTAAGTTGACTATGCCTTTAAACAGCTTGGAAAATTCAATTGGTCAATTGCAGGTGTACCTGTGGATGTATTTCAAGGCCTACCTTCAAACTCAGTGCCTCTTTGCTTGACATCATGGGAAAATCTAAATAAATCAGCCAAGACCTCCACAAGTCTGGTTCATCCTTGGGAGCAATTTCCAAAACGCCTGAAGGTACCACGTTCATCTGTACAAACAATAGTATGCAAGTATAAAATAATGGGACCATGCAGCCGTCATACCGCTCAGGAAGGAGACGTGTTCTGTCTCCTAGAGATGAACGTACTTGGTGCGAAAAGTGCAAATCAATCCCAGAACAACAGCAAAGGACCCTGTGAAGATGCTGGAGGAAACAGGTACAACAGTGTCTATATCCACAGTAAAACAAGTCCTATATCGACATAACCTGATAGGCCGCTCAGCAAGGAAGAAGCCACTGCTCCAAAACCGCCATAAAAAAGCCAGACTACGGTTTGCAACTGCACATGGGGTAAAAGGTCGTACTTTTTGGAGAAATGTCCTCTGGTCTGATGAAACAATAATAGAACTGTTTGCCCATAATGACCATCGTTATGTTTTGAGGAAAAAGGGGGAGGCTTGCAAGCCAAAGAACACCATCCTACATTGATCACAACTTTCCGGTCACAACTTGCAGACGTGTTGCTGTGCGTTTTGTTGCCAACCTTACTTTGCTACCTGACAACTTTATGGTTTTTACTTTTTAATTACCGTTTATAATTTTTATAAATTACCGTTTATACTTTTTTTTCATTCAAATTTTTCACTCCGGACGCTTTATCTGGACATGGTTCGTCAGCACCTTCAACAGCCGAAGCTAAGTAGTAACATTAACATGATGCCTTCTAATTGCAGTCGCTGTACTCATAATATACAGGAGAACGATCGCCTTACGGCGAGGATAGCTGTGCTACAATCCCAGCTTCAGACCCAATCGTTAGGCAAGGGTAATTTCAGTGTAGGAAAGGATGAAACAGCGTCTGTGCCACCAGTAAGTACAGATGGTAGTATAAATCCCCTCGCACAGTCCCCGCAGCCGGACAACTTTCTCATGGCTTCTGGAGGGAAATGCTGTAGGAATGCTCAACCGTATCGCCCTTCAGCCTACAGAAACTTTCAACCGGTTTTCCCCATTAACTTCTTGGAACTATAGGGGGTGCTGTTTCGCATTAGCATTTTTTGGTCTCAAATTAAACTGCCTCGTGCTCAATTCTTGATCGTACAATATGCATATTATTGTTATTATTGGATAGAAACAGTCTCTAGTTTCTATAGCCGTTGGAATTTTGTCTCTGAGTGGTACAGAACTACTTCTACAGCACTTTTCCTGACAGGGAGTCAGATTTCAGAAATTTTGACCCCTGATCTGGGGTCGGTTTTAAGGTGCTGTAAATGCTATGGAGAAACCGACACTGCCTACGTCTTCCTCTGTGGTGTCAGTACGTCATGACGCTTTGAATGGAGTCGATTGCGCAATCAGAGCCACTATAAAACAACAAAACGTGGAAGTACGTTCTTTCCTTCGTGCGTCTTACGCAAGATGGACATGCGACTTGCCTCCTTCCAAATGGTTGTTTAGCCAGCAATATTTCTCCGGTCATGTTTTTACTCGTTATAGTTGTTAAAAACATCATTAATGTAGTTAATTTGAACCGTTTTATAGCAATTTATATCCGTTTAGTGCGATTTTGAGGAATTTCTTTGTCGTGCACTTTGAAGCTTTGGGCACGTTTCGGGGTCTCGGTCGATGTTAGTGGACATTTCGAAGGACAGAGGACATCTATCGACAAAAAGAAGATTAGACCCAAGAAAGGATACATTGCCCAAGAATCTGATGGAAAATCACCTCATAGTAAGAAATATTTAATATTGATAAATCGTTGTTCTGTCGAAATATTTTAAACGCATTTTCCGCCATTTTGTTTGTTATAGCTTCTCTTGGCGAACGCTGTATAAGAAAGTAAGGATAATTTTAGAAATGTAAATCAGCGATTGCATTAAGAACTAATTTGTCTTTCGATTCCTGTTAACCCTGTATTTTTTGTCAAGTATATGATTAGCTTTCGATTAAACTAGATCACTCTGAAAGATGACGTCCGACATTTTGAGGCTTGATTTGCTACTATTTTCATTGATAACCACGTTTTTTATGGCTAATATGCACATTTCGAAACAAACTCTATATGTATGTTGTAAAATGATGTTACAGGAGTGTCATCGGAAGAATTCTGAGAAGGTTAGTGAAAAAATTAATATATTTTGGCGATGATTACGTTATAGCTCTCTTTGGCTTGAATCGATGCTCTGGTAACGTTTGCACATGTGGTATGCTAACTTATCGATTTATTGTGTTTTCGCTGTAAAACGCTTAGAAAATCTGAAATATTGTCTGAAATCACAAGATCTGTGTGTTTCCATTGCTATGCTTTGTCTATTTTTATGAAATGTTTTATGATGAGTAAATTGGTCATACACGTTGCTCTCTGTAGTAATTCTAGTCGAGTTGTGATGGTCGGTGGCAATTGTAAACTGTGATTTTCTACCTGAAATATGCACTTTTTTTCTAACAAAACCTATCCTATACCATAAATATGTTATCAGACTGTCATCTGATGAGGTTTTTTCTGGTTAGTGGCTATTTGTATCTTTATTTGGCCGAATTAGTGATAGCTACTGATGCAGGAAAAAAGGTGTAGTTAAAAAAGTGGTGTATTTTGCTAACGTGGTTAGCTAATAGATTTACATATTGTGTCTTCCTGTAAAACATTTTAAAAACAGAAATGATGGGTTTATCACAAGATCTGTATCTTTCATCTGGTGTCTTGGACTTGTGATTTAATGATATTTAGATGCTACTATCTACTTGTGAAGCTATGCTAGCTATGCTAATCAGTGGTGTGGGGGTGGGGGGTGATCCGGACCCGGGGTAGAGGTCGTGAAAGGTTAAGCGGCGAGTCGGAGTCTGAGGCCGAGCCTTCTCTTGTCTCTACTCCTCCCGTTACGGGGTCTGAGACGCGAAGCTTCCCACCATTAGCTCTGACAAATTGAACCGTAGTCATTGGCGACTCCATTACCCGCAGTATTAGACTTAAAACGAATCATCCAGCGATCATACACTGTTTACCAGGGGGCAGGGCTACCGACGTTAAGGCTAACCTGAAGATGGTGCTGGCTAAAGCTAAAACTGGCGAGTGTAGAGAGTATAGAGATATTGTTATCCACGTCGGCACAACGATGTTAGAATGAAACAGTCATCCAAGCGCAACATAGCTTCAGCGTGTAAATCAGCTAGAAAGATGTGTCGGCATCAAGTAATTGTCTCTGGCCCCCTCCCAGTTAGGGGGAGTGATGAGCTCTACAGCAGAGTCTCACAACTCAATCGCTGGTTGAAAACTGTTTTCTGCCCCTCCAAAGATAGAATTTGTAGATAATTGGCCGTCTTTCTGGGACTCACCACAACAGGACCAAGCCTGGCCTGCTGAGGAGTGACGGACTCCATCCTAGCTGGAGGGGTGCTCTCATCTTATCTACCAACATAGACAGGGCTCTAACTCTCTAGCTCCACAATGAAATAGGGTGCAGGCCAGGCAGCAGGCTGTTAGCCAGCCTGCCAGCTTAGTGGAGTCTGCCACTAGCATAGTCAGTGTAGTCAGCTCAGCTATCCCCATTGAGATCGTGTCTGTGACTCGACCTAGGTTGGGCAAAACTAAACATGGCGGTGTTCGCCTTAGCAATCTCACTAGGATAAAGAGCTCCTCCATTCCTGCCATTATTGAAAGAGATCGTGATACCTCACATCTCAAATAGGCCTACTTAATGTTAGAACCCTCAGTTCAAGGCAGTTATAGTCAAAACATATTATTCGAAAACATAATGTTAACTTTCACTGCTATGCGGATGACACACAGCTGTACATTTCAATGAAACATGGTGAAGCCCCAAAATTGCCCTCGCTAGAAGCCTGTGTTTCAGACATAAGGAAGTGGATGGCTAAAAACGTTCTACTTTTAAACTCGGACAAACAGAGATGCTTGTTCTAGGTCCCAAGAAAAAAGAGATCTTCTGTTGAATCTGACAATTAATCTTGATGGTTGTAAAGTCGTCTCAAATAAAACTGTGAAGGACCTCGGCGTTACTCTGGACCCTGATCTCTCTTTTGACGAACATATCAAGACTGTTTCAAGGACAGCTTTTTACCATCTATGTAACATTGCAAAAATCACAAACTTTCTGTCTAAAAATGATGCAGAAAAATGTATCCATGCTTTTGTTACTTCTAGGTTTGTCACGTTCCTGACCTGTTTTCTATTGTTTTGTATGGGTTTAGTTGGTCAGGGCGTGAGTTGGGATGGGCAGTCTGTGTTGTTTGTTCTATGTGGGAGTGTGTTGGTTAATTAGCCTTATATGGTTCTCAATCAGGGACAGGTGTTGTTCATTTTCTCTGATTGAGAATCATATATAGGTTGGCTGTTCTCACTGTTTGTTTGTGGGTGATTGTCTTCCGTGTCTGTGTCTGTGCACCACACGGGACTGTTTTCGGTTTGTTCGTTTTATGTAGTCTATTCCTGTTCGTGAGTTCTTTCGTGTCTTTATGTAAGTTCCATGTTCAGGTTTCGTCTACGTCGTTTTCTTATTTTGTAAGTTATTCAGTGTTCTTCGTGTTTCGTCTTTATTTAATAAATTCATTATGTCATCATACCTCGCTGCGTATTGGTCCACCGATCCTTCTCTCCTCTCCTCGTCCGAGGAGGAGGAAGAGCTAGAGCACCGTTACAAGGTTAGACTACTGCAATGCTCTACTTTCCGGCTACCCGGATAAAGCACTAAATAAACTTCAGTTAGTGCTAAATACGTCTGCTAGAATCCTGACTAGAACCAAAATTCGATCATATTACTCCAGTGCTAGCCTCCCTACACTGGCTTCCTGTTAAGGCAAGGGCTGATTTCAAGGTTTTACTGCTAACCTACAAAGCATTACATGGGCTTGCTCCTACCTACTTTCCGATTTGGTCCTGCCGTACATACCTACACGTACGCTACGGTCACAAGACGCAGGCCTCCTAATTGTCCCTCGAATTTCTAAGCAAACAGCTGGAGGCAGGGCTTTCTCCTATAGATCTCCATTTTATGGAATGGTCTGCCTCCCATGTGAGAGACGCAGACTCGGTCTCAACCTTTAAGTCTTTACTGAAGACTCATCTCTTCAGTGGGTCATATGATTCAGTGTAGTCTGGCCCAGGAGTGTGAAGGTGAACGGAAAGGCCTGGAGCAACGAAACCGCCCTTGTTGTCTCTGCCTGGCCGGTTCCCCTCTCTCCACTGGGATTCTCTGCCCTAACCCTATTACAGGGGCTGAGTCACTGGCTTACTGGTGCTCTTTCATGCCGTCCCTAGGAGGGGTGCTTCACTTGAGTGGGTTGAGTCACTGACGTGATCTTCCTGTCTGGGTTGGCGCCCCCCTTGGGTTGTGCCGTGGCGGAGATCTTTGTGGGCTATACTCGGCCTTGTCTCAGGATGGTAAGTTGGTGGTTGAAGTTATCCCTCTAGTGGTGTGGGGCTGTGCTTTGGTAAAGTGGGTGGGGTTATATCCTTCCTGTTTGGCCCTGTCCGGGGGTATCATCGGATGGGGCCACAGTGTCTCCTGACCCCTCCTGTCTCAGCCTCCAGTATTTATGCTGCAGTAGTTTATGTGTCGGGGGCTAGGGTCAGTTTGTTATATCTGGAGTACTTCTCCTGTCTTATCCGGTGTCCTGTGTGAATTTAAGTATGCTCTCTCTAATTCTCTCTTTCTCTCTTTCTTTCTCTCTCTCGGAGGACCTGAGCCCTAGGACCATGCCTCAGGACTACCTGGCATGATGACTCCTTGCTGTCCCCAGTCACCGGCCGTGCTTGCCTCCAGTTCAACTGTTCTGCCTGCGGCTATGGAACCCTGACCTGTCACCGGACGTGCTACCTGTCCCAGACCTGCTGTTTCAACTCTCTAGAGACAGCAGGAGCGGTAGAGATACTCTTAATGATCGGCTATGAAAAGCTAACTGACATTTACTCCTGAGGTGCTGACTTGCTGCACCCTCGACAACTACTGTGATTATTATTATTTGACCATGCTGGTCATTTATGAACATTTGAACATCTTGGCCATGTTTCTGTTATAATCTCCACCTGGCACAGCCAGAAGAGGACTGGCCACCCCTCATAGCCTGTTCCTCTCTATTTTTTTTTGTATGGTTTCGTCTAGGTTTTGGCCTTTCTAGGGAGTTTTTCCTAGCCACCGTGCTTCTACACCTGCATTGCTTGCTGTTTAGGCTGGGTTTCTGTACAGCACTTTGAGATATCAGCTGATGTAAGAAGGGTTATATAAATACATTTGATTTGATTTCATCCTAACAATGAAGCACGGGGGTGGCAGCGTCATGTTGTGGTGGTACTTTGCTGCAGGAGGGACTGGTGCACTTCACAAAATAGATGGAATCATCAGGCAGGAAAATGATGTCGATATATTGATGCAACATCTCAAGACATCAGTCAGGAAGTTAAAACTTGGTCACAAATGGGTCTTCCAAATGGACAATGACCCCAAGCATACTTCCAAAGTTGTGGCAAAATGGCCTACGGACAACAAAGTCAAGGTATTGGAGTGGCCATCACAAAGGCCTGACCTCAATCCCATAGAATATTTGTGGGCAGAACTGAAAAGCGTGAGCGAGCAAGGAGGCCTACAAACCTGACTCAGTTACACCAGCTCTGTCACTAGGATTGGGCCAAAATTCACCCAACTTATTGTGGGAAGCTTGTGGAAGGCTACCCAAAACGTTTGACCCAAGTTAAACAATTTATAGGCAATGCTACAAAATACTAATTGAGTGTATGTTAACTTCTGACCCACTGGGAATGTGATGAAAGAAATAAAAGCTGAAATAAATATTTATTATTATTTTTTATTTTTTTTCACCTTTATTTAACCAGGAAAGCTATTTGAAAACAAGTTCTCATTTACAAGTGCGACCTGGCCAAAATAAAGCATGGAATAAACAAGCGTACAGTTAATAACACAATAGAAAAAAGATGGTCTATATACAGTGTGTGTAAATGGCATGAGGAGGTAAGGCAACAAATAGGCCATAGTAGCAAAGCAATTACAATTTAGCAGATTAACACTGGAGTGACAGATGAGCAGATGATGATGAGCAGATGATGTTGTGTAAGTAGTGATACTGGTATGCAAAAGACCAGCAAAGTAAATAAAAACAATATAGGTAGATTTGGTGGGCTATTTACAGATGGACTATGTACAGCTGCAACGATCAGTTAGCTGCTCAGATAGCTGATGTTTAAAGTTAGTGAGGGAGATGTAAGTCTCCAGCTTCAGCTATTTTTGCAACTCGTTCCAGTCACTGTCAGCAGAGAACTGGAAGGAAAGGCAGCCAAAGGAGGTGTTGGCTTTGGGGATGACCAGTGAGATATACCTGCTAGAGCGCGTGCTACGGGTGGGTGTTGTTATCGTGACCAGTGAGCTGAGATAAGGCGGAGCTTTACCTAGTATAGACTTATAGATGACCTGGAGCCAGTGGGTCTGGCGACGAATATGTAGCGAGGGCCAGCCGACTAGGCTTTGTTGCAAAATAGGAAGCCGTTTCTAGATTTGATTTTGGATTGGAGATGTTTGATATGAATCTGGAAGTAGAGTTTACAGTCTAGCCAGACACCTAGGTATTTGTAGTTGGCCACGTATTCTAGGTCAGAACCGTCCAGAGTAGTGATGCTAGTCGGGCGGGCGGGTGCTGGCAAAAATCGGTTGAAAAGCATGCATTTGGTTTTGCTAGCGTTTAAGAGCAGTTAGAGGCCACAGAAGGAGAGTTGTATGGCATTGAAGCTCGTTTGGAGGTTAGTTAACACAGTTTCCAAAGAAAGGCCAGATATATACAGAATGGTGTCGTCTGCGTAGACGTGGATCAGGGAATCACCCGCAGCAAGAACGACATCATTGATATATACAGAGAAAAGAGTCGGCCCGAGAATTGAACCCTGTGGTACCCCCATAGAGACTGCCAGAGGTCCGGACAACAGGCCCTCTGATTTTACACACTGAACTCTGTCTAAGAAGTAGTTGGTGAAGCAGGCGAGGCAGTCATTTGAGAAACCAAGGCTATTGAGTCTGCTGATAAGAATACAGTGATTGACAGAGTCGAAAGCCTTGGCCAGGTCGATGAAGACGGCTGCACAGTACTGTCTTTTATCGATGGCGGTTATGATATCGTTTAGTACCTTGAGCGTGGCTGAGGTGCACCCGTGACCAGCTCGGAAACCGGATTGCACAGCGGAGAAGGTACGGTGGGATTCGAAATGGTCAGTGATCTGTTTATTAACTTGGCTTTCAAAGACTTTAGAAAGGCAGGGCAGGGTGGATATAGGTCTGTAACAGTTTGGGTCTAGAGTGTCACCCCCTTTGAAGAGGGGGATGACCGCGGCAGCTTTCCAATCTTTAGGGATCTAGGACGAAACGAAAGAGAGGTTGAACAGACTGGTAATAGGGGTTGCAACAATGGCGGCAGATAATTTTAGAAAGAGAAGGTCCAGATTGTCTAGCCCAGCTGATTTGTACGTGTTCAGGTGTTGCAGCTCTTTCAGAACATCTGCGATCTGGATTTGGGTGAAGGAGAAGATGGGGAGGCTTGGGCAAGTAGCTGCGAGGGGTGCGGAGCTGTTGGCTGGGATTGGAGTAGCCAGGAGGAAAGCATGGCCAGCCGTAGAGAAATGCTTATTGAAATTTTTGATTAACATGGATTTATCGGTGGTGACCATGTCGCCTAGCGTCAGTGCAGTGGGCAGCTGGGAGGAGGTGCTCTTGTTCTCTATGGACTTTACAGTGTCCCAAAACTTTTTGGAGCTACAGGATGCAAATTTCTGTTTGAAAAAGCTAGCCTTTGCTTTCCTGACTGACTGTGTGTATTGGTTCCTGACTTCCCTGAACAGTTGCATATCGCGGGGACTATTCGATGCTATTGCAGTCCGCCACAGGATGTTTTTGTGCTGGTCAAGGGCAGTCAGGTCTGGAGTGAACCAAGGGCTATATCTGTTCTTAGTTCTACATTTTTTGAAAGGGGCATGCTTATTTAAGATGGTGAGGAAATTACTTTTAAAGAACGACCAGGCATCCTCGACTGACGGGATGAGGTCAATATCCTTCCAGGATACCTGGGCCAAGTCGATTAGAAAGGCCTGCTCGCAGAAGTGTTTTAGGGAGCGTTTGACAGTGATGAGGGGTAGTCGTTTGACCACTGACCCATAGCGGATGCAGGCAATGCTGCAGTGATCGCTGAGATCCTGATTGAAAACAGCAGAGGTTTATTTGGAGGGCAAGTTGGTCAGGATAATATCTATGAGGGTGCCCATGTTTACGGATTTAGGGTTGTACCTGGTGGTTTCCTTGATAATTTGTGTGAGGTTGAGGGCATCTAGCTTAGATTGTAGGACTGCTGGGGTGTTAAGCATATCCCAGTTTAGGTCACCTAACAGAATGAACTCTGAAGATAGATGGGGGGCAATCAATTCACATATGGTGTCCAGGGCACAGCTGGGAGCTGAGGGGGGTCTGTAACAGGCAGCCACAGTGCGAGACTTATTTCTGGAGAGATTCATTTTTTAAATTAGAAGCTCGAACTGTTTGTGCATAGACCTGGAAAGTATGACAGAACTTTGCAAGCTATCTCTGTAGTAGATTGCAACTCTGTAACGCTCGTCTTCGGGTGAAAGAGAGGAGGACCAAGGTGCAGCGTGGTAAGTGTTCATGATGATGAATTTTAATGCTAATCCAACAAACAGAACACTACAAAATACAAAACAACAAACGAAGTGAACAAACGAACGAAACAGTACCATGTGGCGAACAAACACTGACACGGCAACAAACACCCACAACTCAAAAGTGAAACCCAGGCTACCTAAATATGATTCTCAATCAGGAACAACGATTGACAGCTGCCACTGATTGAGAATCATACCAGGCCGAACTCAAAACCCCAACATAGAAAAACACACATAGACTACCCACTCAGCTCACGTCCTGACCAACACTAAAACAAAGAAAACTCAAAAGAACTATGGTCAGAACGTGACAAACTCCTCCCCCTTTGGCAGTTCTATCTTGACGTTGTAGTTGGGTATGGAAATCTCAGAATTTTTGGTGGCCTCTCTCTACTATTATTCTGACACATTCTTAAAATAAAATGGTGATTCTAACTGAACTAAAACAGGGAATTTCTACTAGGATTAAATGTCAGGAATTGTGAAAAACTGAGTTTAAATGTATTTGGCTAAGGTGTATGTAAACTTCCGACTTCAACTGTACATATACTGTATATTTATATTCCGGACTCTGATATTGCTCGTTCTGATATTTCTTGATTCCATTCTCTTAAATTTTTGGGGATTTGTGTGAATTGATTTGTACTGTTAGGTAATACTGCACTGTTGGAGCTAGAAACATAAGCATTTCGCAGCAATATCTGCAAAATATGTGTCCGCACCACATTTGATTTGATTCTATTAAATTTGTCTGAAATCAAATATCACATTCTATAGATCAACATGATATTTTTTATTGAATTAAACTTCTAAATTGCTTTCAACACCTTGAATTCTATATAAATCACAGACGGTGTCACCAGCAAAGCACCCCCACACCATCACACCTCGTCCTCCATGCTTCACGGTGGGAACCACACATTCAGAGATCATCCGTTCACCTACTCTGCATCTCACAAAGACAAATCTCAAATTTGGACTCATCAGACCAAAGGACAGATTTCCACCAGTTGAATGTCCATTGCTCGTGTTTCTTGGCCCAAGCAAGGCTCTTCTGCTTATTGGTGTCCTTTAGTATTGGTTTCTTTGCAACAATTCGACCATGAAGGTCTGATTTGCACAGTCTCCTGAACAGCTGATGTTGAGATGTGTCTGTTTCTTGAACTCTGTGAAGCATTTGTTGGGGCTGCAATTTCTGAGGCTGGTAACTCTAATGAACGTATCCTCTGCAGCAGAGGTAACTCTGGGTCTTCCTTTCCTGTTGAGTTCCTCATGAGAGCCAGTTTCATCATAGCACTTGATGGTTTTTGACAGACCTTCATGTCTTAAAGTCATCTCTTTGCTTATTTGAGCTGTTCTTGCCATAATATGGACTTGGTCTTTTACCAAATAGGGCTATCTTCTGTATACCACCCCTGCCTTGTCACATCACATCTGATTGGCTCAAATACATTAATAAGGAAAGAAAATCCACAAATTAACTTTTAACAAGGCACACCTGTTAATTTAAATGCATTCCATGTGAAGCTGGTTGAGAGAATGCCAAGAGGGTGAAAAGCTGTCATCAAAGCAAAGGGTGGCTACTTTGAAGAACATCAAATATAAAATATATTTTGATTTGTTTAACACTTTGGTTACTACATGATTCCATATGTGTTATTTCGTATGTAGATAATTGTAAAAATAAAGAAAAACTCAAAATGTTGACTTGTTCTGTAGTTCTGTTCTTGAGCTGTTGTCTATTAATGTTCTGTATTATGTCATGTTTCATGTTTTGTGTGGACCCCAAGAAGAGTAGCTGCTGCTTTTGCAACAGCTAATGGGGATCTTAATAAAATGCCAACAATACCAAAAATAATCAAATATAACCATTAGAATTTAATCATACACTGACTATACAAAACATTAAGAATATGACATAGACTGACCAGTTTAATCCAGCTGAAAGCTATGATCCCTTATTGATGTCACTTGTTAAATCCACATCAATCAGTGTAGATGAAGGGGAGGAGACAGGTTAATGAAGGTTTTTTAAGCCTTGAGATGTGGATTGTGTATGTGTCCCATTCAGAGAGTGAATGGGAAATAAAAAATATGTAAGTGCCTTTGAACGGGTTATGGTAGTCGGTCCACCCAAAGGACATCCAGCCAAAAGCTGTGGGAAGCATTGGGGTGAACATGGGCTAGCATCCCTGTGGAATGCTTTCAACACCTTATAGAGTCCATGCCTGAAGAATTGAGGCTGTTCTGAGGGTAAAGGGGGAGTGCAACTCAAGATTAGGAAGGTGTTTCATAATGTTTGGTATACTCAACAAAAAATAATTTTTCTATAAACTCATTTACTGGTATTTTTTTTTTAGGTTGATCCAAATATTATTTTTTACAGTATACTGCTAAGTTAAACAAACACAAGTTAAACAAACACAAAGACTCATTCCATCCTTCTACCAAAAGCAGATCAGTGTGACGTGCCTCCTAGCCTGAGTTGTCCCATTTCTCTCTCTCTCTCTCTCTCTCTCTCTCTCTCTCTCTCTCTCTCTCTCTCTCTCTCTCTCTCTCTCTCTCTCTCTCTCTCGACTATGTAGAATGCATCTCTCTCCGCCTCTCTTCCTTTCCTTCTAGTTCTCAGTCTCCCTCTCGAACCACTTCCTCTCTTATTTTCCTGATATCTTTCTTTCTATCTCTCTTTCCCTCTTTCTTGTCTGTGTTTTTCCATTTATTTTCTACCCGGTGAGCTAATTTCTTCTCTCCTCCTCTCTGTCTCCCTCCTTCCTCCCTCTATTCCCTCCCCCTCTCTGTTTGTCCTGATTTATATATTTCATTTCATTTCAGAGAGAGAGAGAGAGAGAGAGAGAGAGAGAGAGAGAGAGAGAGAGAGAGAGAGAGAGAGAGAGACTTACAGCTCCTTTATTTTCAAGAAATAGAGGATATTGGTGCCTGTGACACGCACACATATAAACACGAATGCAAGCACACACACGCATACTTACACACACTCGCACGTACACATACAAGCAACTGTGTCATCCTCAGTGTGTTCCCTCCAATCTAGACAGCCTTCCCTGCCCTACCACCAGCATCCCTCCAACTTATCCTGTAATGTATGAATAGAAAAGCAATATGCTGCTCATACAGTGCATTCGGAAAGTATTCAGACTCCTTGGCTTTTCCACATTTCGTTACGTTACAGCCATATTCTAAAATGGATTAAATACAACATATTCCTCAACAATCTACACACATTGCCCCATAATGACAAAGCAAAATAATAATAATAATAAAAAGGAGAACTTGATTGGAGTCCACCTGTGGTAAATTCAATTGATTGGACATTATTTGGAAAGGCAAACACCTGTCTATACAAGGTCCCACAGTTGACAGTGCATGTCTGTGCAAAAACCAAGCCATGAGGTTCGAAGGAATTGTCCATAGAGCTCCGAGACAGGATTGTGTCAAGGCACAGATCTGGGGAAGCGTACCAAAAACTGTCTGCAGCATTGAAGGTCCCCAAGAACACAGTGGCCTCCATCATTCTTAAATGGAAGAAGTTTGGAACCATCAAGCACTCCGTCCGGCCAAACTGAGCAATCGGGGGAGAAAGGCCTTGGTCAGGGAGGTGACCAAGAACCCGATGTTTACTCTGACAGAGCTCCAGAGTTCCTCTGTGGAGAATGGAGAACATTCCAGGAGGACAACCTTCTCTGCTACACTCCGCCAATCAGGCCTTTAAGGTAGAGTGGCCGGACGGAAGCCACTCCTCAGTAAAAGGCACATGACAGCCCGCTTGGAGTTTTACAAATGGCAGACCATGAGAAACAAGATTATCTGGTCTGATGAAACCAAGATTGAACTCTTTGGCTTGAATGCCAAACGTCACATCCGGAGGAAACCTGGCACCATCCCTACGGTGAAGCATGGCGGTGGCAACATCATGCTATTGGGATGTTTTTCAGTGGCAGGGACTGGTAGACTAGTCAGAATCAAGGGAAAGATGAACAGAATAAAGTACAGAGAGATCCTTGATGAAAATCTGCTCCAGAGCGCTCAGGACCTCAGACTGGGGCAAAGGTTCACCTTCCAACAGGACAACGACCCTAAGCACACAGCCAAGACAATGCAGGAGTAGCTTCGGGACAAGCCTCTGAATGTCCTTGTGTGTCCCAGCCAGAGCCCGGACTTGAACCCGATCGAACATCTCTGGAAAGACCTGAAAATAGCTGTGTTGCGATGCTCCCCATCCAACCTGACAGAGCTTGAGAGGATCTGCAGAGAAGAAAGGGAGTAACTCCCCAAATACAGGTGTGTCAAGCTTGAAGCATCATACCCAAGAAGATTCTAGGCTGTAATTGCTGCCAAAGGTGCTTCAACAAAATACTGAGTAAAGGGTCTGAATACTTATGTAAATGTGACCTGTTTCAGGAAACTAGGCATATGTCGCGGGTCACTACTTCACAGGAGAGCAGTTTGAACGTAAACTTGCTTTTTTTAAATGTTTTTTTGGGGCAGAAATGCCTTCTCGAACATGTGAACTTTCATGTGCCTTAATAAAACACTTGTATACCATCTGTAAATTCGAAATAAAAGTTGGTTAAGCTACAGAAAAAGCGAGCAACCTTCCCCCTAGCCACGATTGGCTGAGATAATTAGTGGGTTGGACATGCCGAGAGATGTTTGGATTGGTCTGCCATATAGCGAGCTTCTGCCTATTTGAGCTGGTCAGTATGTGTAAGGTAATCCTGTCTAACGCAGCTTTAAAAAAAAAAATGTATCACGTATTAAAACTTTACAAAAGACTCCAGTATGCAAGTATCCATTTCAATAGAACGTCACTGCATCAACTGTTTCAGAGCACTCTCGTCTGAGTGTGCCAGAGGGCAGAATAACTGATGAATTACGAACGCTCAACACTGGTTGAATATGGCTGGTGTCAGTAAACGTCGGCAAAAAAAGCGTAATTCAATTGTTGCAAGGAGCACAGTTACAGTCACCAACGCTCTGGATAACATGAAAACAGACTAACAGCTCTGCTGGTTAGTAAAATGGTCAGAGTTTGGGGGGGGCTAAAGCTTAATTCTTATGGCTGCAATCCCATTAACGGAATCGATATGACAACAGCCAGTGAAAGTGCAGGGCGCCAAATTCAAACAACAGAAATCTCATAATTAAAATTCCTCAAGCATACAAGTATTTCACACCATTTCAAAGATACACTTCTTGTTAATCCCACCACAGTGTCCGATTTCAAAATGGCTTTACAGCGAAAGCACCACAAACGATTATGTTAGGTCACCGCCAAATCACAGAAAAACACAGCCATTTTTCCAGCCAAAGACAGGAGTCACAAAAAGCAGAAATATAGATAAAATTAATCACTAACCTTTGATGATCTTCATCAGATGACACTCATAGGACTTTATGTTACACAATACATATATGTTTTGTTCGATAAAGCATATATTTATATCCAAAAACCTCAGTTTACATTGGCGCCATGTTCAGAAATGCCTCCAAAATATCAGGAGAAATTGCAGAGCCACATCAAATAACAGAAATACTCATCATAAACTTTGATGAAAGATACATGTTTTACATAGAATTAAAGATAAACTTGTTCTTAATGCCACCGCTGTGTCAGATTTCAAAAAGCTTTCCGGCAAAAGCACAATATTCAATAATCTGAGAACAGCGTTCAGCCACAAAAGGAAGCCATACAGTTAGCTGCCAAATTGTGCAGTCAACAAAACTCATAAATAGCATTATAAATCTTCACTTACCTTTGCTGATCTTCGTCGGAATGCACTCCCAGGACTCCCACTTCCACAAGAAAATTTTGTTTTGTTCGGTAATGTCCATCATTTATGTCCAAATAGCTATTTTTGTTAGCGTGTTTGGTAAACAAATCCAACGTCAGGAAACGCGTTCACTAAAAGCAGACGAAATGTCAAAAGATACCGTAACAGTCAGTAGAAACATGTCAAACGATGTATTGAATCAATCTTTAGGATGTTTTTAACATAAATCTTCAATTATGTTCCAACAGGAGAATTCCATTGTCTTCAGAAGTGCGATGGAACAGAGCTCCCTCTCATGTGAACGCGCATGGTCTCATGTGAACGCACATGGTCAGAGCATGGTCAGCTCATGATAGACCATACTCATTCCCATCTCCTTCGACCCCACTTCACAGTAGAAGCATCAGACAAGTTTTTACAGACTGTTGACATCTAGTGGAAGCCGTAGGAAGTGCAAACTGACCCATATCCCACTGTGTATTCGATAGGCGATGAGTTGAAAACCTACAAACCTCAGATTTCCCACTTCCTGGTTGGATCTTTTTCTCAGGTTTTTGCCTGCCATATGAGTTCTGTTATACTCACAGACATCATTCAAACAGTTTTGGAAACTTCAGAGTGTTTTCTATCCAATACTAATAATAATATGCATATATTAGCAACTGAGACTGAGGAGCAGGCAATTTACTCTGGGCACCTCTGGGCACCTTTTCATCCAAGCTACTCAATCCTGCACTGCAGCCATAAGAAGTTTTAAGATGATTGTTAGGGTCAGTGTGAACCAGAGTAACTTGACACAACAACGGTCCAGGCAAGCTGTACAAACAAATCGGAAACGACACAGGACATCTTATTTATTGAAAGGGGTTGCAGTCTGCCGTGAAGCATTCATCCATGTACACGGGTTAGAGTCTAGCTACAGTGTCAGATAATATTAGTTTCTAATTTTGTCAGAAAGTTGCTTTCATTGCAAGTTAAAGCTTACTGTTAGCTAGCTAGCTGACATTAGGTGGCTGGCTTGCTAGCTAACATTACAGTTATTATCTGTGTGTAGTAATGTTATTTCAGAATGCCATTTCGCATTGCTAGTTATAGCCTAATGTTAGCTAGCTAACTGAAACCGCGTGTGCGAGCAAGGAGGCCTACAAACCTGACTCAGTTACACCAGCTCTGTTACACCAGCTCCATAGAGTACTAGCAATACAAACCGCGTGTCATAGCTAGCTAATAGTGAGCCTATTTGCTTAACTTTAGCTAGCTATGACACGCGGTTTGTATTGCTAGTACTCTATGGATTGAGATTATGGTTCATTGTTTAGCTAGCTAGCTCCATGTATAAACAAAATTCTTCTTAAAGCTGACTGTTAGCTGGCTAGCTGACGTAAGATGGCTGGCTCACTAGCTAACATGAAGGATTATGATCTGTGTGTAGTAATGTTATCTCAGAATGCCATTTCGCATTGCTAGTTATAGTATAATGTTAGCTAGTTAACTAGCTAATATTGAACCTATTTGGTTTACTTTAGGTAGCTACAGTTGAAGTTGGAAGTTTACATACACCTTAGCCAAATACATTTAAACTCAGTTTTTCACAATTCCTCACATTTAAACCTAGTAAAAATTCCCTGTCTTAGGTCAGTTAGGATCACCATTTTATTTTAAGAATGTGAAATGTCAGAATAATAGTAGAGAGAATTATTTATTATTCCACATTCCCAGTGGGTCAAACGTTTACATACACTCAATTAGTATTTAGTAGCATTGCCTTTAAATTGTTTAACTTGGGTCAAACATTTTGGGTAGCCTTCCACTAGCTTCCCACAATAAGTTGGGTGAATTTTGGCCCATTCCTCCTGACAGAGCTGATGTAACTGAGTCAGGTTTGTAGGCCTCCTTGCTCACACACGCGTTTTCAGTTCTGCCCAAAAATGTTCTATGGGATTGAGGTCAGGGCTTTGTGATGGCCACTCCAATACCTTGACTTTGTTGTCCTTAAGCCATTTTGCCACAAATTTGGAAGTATGCTTGGGGTCTTTGACCATTTGGAAGACCCATTTGCGACCAAGCTTTAACTTCCTGACTGATGTCTTGAGATGTTGCTTCAATATATCCACATACTTTTCCATCCTCATGATGCCATCTATTTTGTGAAGTGCACTGGCCCTCCTGCAGCAAAGCACCCCCACAACATGATGCTGCCACCCCCGTGCTTCACGGTTGGGATGGTGTTCTTCGGCTTGCAAGCCTCCCCCTTTTCCTCAAAACATAATGATGGTCATTATGGCCAAACAGTTCTATTTTGTGTTTCATCAGACCAGAGGACATTTCTCCAAAAAGTACGATCTTTGTCCCCATGTGCAGTTGCAAACCGTAGTCTGGCTTTTTTATGGCGGTTTTGGAGCAGTGGCTTCTTCCTTGCTGAGTGGCCTTTCAGGTTATGTCGATATAGGACTCGTTTTACTGTGGATATAGATACTTTTGTACCAGCATCTTCACAAGGTCCTTTGCTGTTGTTCTGGGATTGATTTGCACTTTTCACTCCAAAGTACGTTCATCTCTAGGAGACAGAACACGTCTCCTTCCTGAGTGGTATGACGGCTGCGTAGTCCCATGGTGTTTATACTTGCATAATATTGTTTGTACAGATGAACGTGGTACCTTCAGGCGTTTGGAAATTGCTCCCAAGGATGAACCAGACTTGTGGAAGTCTGCAATTTATTTTCTGAGGTCTTGGCTGATTTCTTTTGATTTTCCCATAATGTCAAGCAAAGAGGCACTGAGTTTGAAGGTAAACCTTGAAATACATCCACAGGTACACCTCTAATTGACTCAAATGATGTCAATTAGCCTATCAGAAGCTTCTAAAGCCATGACCTCGTTTTATGGAATTTTCCAAGCTGTTTAAAGGCACAGTCAACTTAGTGTATGTAAACTTCTGACCCACTGGAATTGTGATACAGTGAATTATAAGTGAAATAATCTGTCTGTAAACAATTGTTGGAAAAATTACTTGTGTCATGCACAAAGTAGATGTCCTAACCAACTTGCCAAAAGTTTGTTAACAAGAAATTTCTGGAGTGGTTGAAAAACAAGTTTTAATGACTCCAACCTAAGTGTATGTAAACTGTATGACAATCGGTTTGTATTGCTAGTACTCTATGGATTGGGATTATCGTTCATTGTTTAGCTAGCTAGCTAGCTACATGTCTAAACAAAATACCCCAAATTAAAGCTTACTGTTAGCTAGCTAGATAACGGTAGATGGCTGGCTCACTAGCTAACACTATGTTTATGATCTGTGTGTAGTAATGTTATCTCTGAATGCCATTTCACATTGCTAGTTATAGCCTAATGTTAGCTAACTAATATTTAACCTATTATGGTTTATTTATTATGGATCCCCATTCGCTGCAGTCAAAGCAGCAGCTACTCTTCCTGGGGTCCTGGAAAATTAAGGCAGTTTATGCAATTTTAAAAACATTACAATACATTCAAAGATTTCACAACACACTGTGTGCCCTCAGGCCCCTACTCCACCACTACCACATATCTACAGTAATAAATCCATGGGTATGTATAGTGCGTATGTTATCATGTGTGTGTGCGTGTGCGTGTGCGTGCGCGTGCGCGTGCGTGTGTGTGTGTGTGTGTGTTTGTGTCTGCCAACGTTTGTGTTGCTTCACAGTCCCCGCTAAGGTGTTTTTAAGGTGTTTTTTTTACTTTTTTTTCAAACTAATTTTACTGCTTGAGTCAGTTACTTGATGTAGAATAGAGTTCCATGTAGGCATGGCTCTATGTATTACAGCGTGCCTCCCATAGTCTGTCCTGCACCCCCTCCAGGTGTACGTTTTTCTTGTGGCATGTCTTGTGGGGTATGTGTGGGTGTCTGAGCTGTGTGCCAGTAGTTTAGACAGACAGCTCGGTGCATTCAACATGTCAATACCTCTCATAAATAAAAGTAGTGATGAAGTCAATCTCTCCTCCACTTTCAGCCAGGAGAGATTGACATGCAAATTATTAATATTAGCTCTCTGTGTACATCCTAGGACCAGCCGTGCTGCCCTGTTCTGAGCCAATTGCAATTTTCCTAAGTCCTTTTTTGTGGCACCTGACCACACGACTGAACAGTAGTCAAGGTGCGACACAACTAGGGTCTGTAGGACCTGCCTTGTTGATAGTGTTGTTAAGAAGGCAGAGCATCGCTTTATTATAGACAGACTTCTCCCCATCTTAGCTACTACTGCATCAATATGTTTTGACCATGACAATTTACAATCTAGTATTATTCCAAGCAGTTTAGTCATCTCAACTTGCTCAATTTCCACATTATTTATTACAAGATTAGTTGAGGTTTAGGGTTTAGTGAGTGTTTTGTTCCAAATACAATGATTGTAGTTTTAGAAATATTTAGTGCTAACTTATTCCTTGCCACCCACTCTGAAACTAACTGCAGCTCTTTGTTGAGTGTTGCAGTCATTTCAGTCGCTGTAGTAGCTGACGTGTTTAATGTTGAGTCATCCGCATTCAGAGAAACTCTCTCTTGGCTTTACTCAAAGTCAGTGGCATGTCGTTAGTAAACATTTTATAAAGCAAGGGGCCTAAACATCTACCCTGGGGAATTCTTGATTCTAACTGCATTATATTTGATAGGCTTCCATTAAAGAACACCCTCTATGTTCTGTCAGACAAGTAACTCTTTATCCACATTATAGCAGAAGGTGTAAAGCCATAACACATATGTTTTTCCAGCAGCAGACTATGATCGATAATGTCAATAGCTGCACTGAAGTCTAACAAGACATCCCCCACAATCATTATATCATCAATTTATCTCAGCCAATCATCAGTGATTTGTGTAAGTGCTGTGCTTGTTGAGTGTCCTTCCCTATAAGCATGCTGAAATCCTGTTGTCAATTTGTTTACTGTGAAATAGCATTGTATCTGGTCAAACACATTTTTTTCCAGAGGTTTACTAAGGGTTGGTAACAGGCTGATTAGTCTCTCCGGTGGAGCACTAAAATGCTAATACAATAATACGCTAATATGCTACACGTTACAATAGACTGTACTGCCCTGATGCTATAATGCTATAATGCTATAATGGTATGCCATAAAACAAGCGCTCTGGTAGGGTTCTGAAGCTAGGTCATTAGTAATAAACCTACTGGTTTGTAACTGTGTGTCTTTCCATGCAGTCCAGCCGAGTGATGACTCCCTGACTAGCTGGTCAATCAGACTGCTAAGCCTGCTCAGCAGGATGGTGAGGCCACACACGGAGCTCATCAAGGTGGCTGCCTGGATGGTCACTGACTCCCATGCACGCTCGCTTCTGGCACAGAGCTGCACTGTGGGGCCCCAATGCTAGCCACACACACACACACACACACACACACACACACACACACACACACACACACACACACACACACACACAAAGTCATGCTCACACACACACACACAACACACACACACACACACACACACACACACACACACACACACACACACACACACACACACACACACACACACACACACACACACACACACACACACACACACCACACACACTACACATACACATACACATACACATACACATACACACACACACTGTGTTGGACAGTCTTCTTGGTGTTCTTGTATCGAATTAGAGGGAGGGGGACAAATACACTGCAGTATCATCTGCTGCTGCCATCATTTCTCAGCAACCACAACGCACACTAGGAGAGATGAGGATTTCTCAGTCCGAGGACAACTTCTTTTTTGGCAGATGCTGTCAGATTTGCTCATTCTCAGTGAGGCAAAGAGATAAAGAGAGAGAGAGAAAAGTAGACAGACAGACAGACAGACAGACAGAACAGACAGACAGACAGACAGACAGACAGACAGACAGACAGACAGACAAGACAGACAGACAGACAGACGACAGACAGACAGACAGACAGACAGACAGACAGACAGACAGACAGACAGACAGACAGACAGACAGACAGCGACGATAGATGATCAGAGATGATCAGTGGAATGAATGGTCTCCAGAAAGACTCCTCGTGCATCATATACTGTAACTAACCAGCAGGGACACATTCATCATCATTACCAATACTACATCTTAACATACATCATCCTTCTTTCACCATATTAAATAATTCTCTGTCTCTCCCTCTGTTCCCTCTCTATCTCCATTTTCAAGGACAGCTTTTTTTCATCTACGTAAACATTCATGCTTTTGTCACTTCTAGGTTAGACTACTGCAATGCTCTACTTTCCGGCTTACCCGGATAAAGCACTAAATAAACTTCAGTTAGTGCTAAAATACGGCTGCTAGAATCCTGACTAGAACCCCAAAATTGATCATATTACTCCAGTGCTAGCCTCCCTACACTGGCTTCCTGTTAAGGCAAGGGCTGATTTCAAGTTTTACTGCTAACTACAAAGCATTACATGGGCTTGCTCCTACCTTCTTTCCGATTTGGTCCTGCCGTACATACCTACACGTACGCTACGGTCACAAGACGCAGGCCTCCTAATTGTCCTAGAATTTCTAAGCAAACACTGGAGGCAGGGCTTTCTCCTATAGAGCTCCATTTTTATGGAATGGTCTGCCTACCCATGTGAGAGACGCAGACTCGGTCTCAACCTTTAAGTCTTTATTGAAGACTCATCTCTTCAGTAGGTCTATGATTCAGTGTAGTCTGGCCCAGGAGTGTGAAGGTGACGGAAAGGCACTGGAGCAACGAACCGCCCTTGCTGTCTCTGCCTGGCCGGTTCCCCTCTCTACGTGTAGTCTGGCCCAGGAGTGTGAAGGTGAACGGAAAAGGCACTGGAGCAACGAACCGCCCTTGCTGTCTCTGCCTGGCCGTTCCCTCTCCACTGGGATTCTCTGCCTCTAACCCTATTACAGGGGCTGGAGACACCTGGCCTACTGGTGCTCTTCCATGCCGTACTAGGAGAGGTGCGTCACTTGAGTGGGTTGAGTCACTGACGTGGTCTTCCTGTCTGGGTTGGCACCCCCCTTGGGTTGTGCCGTGGCGGAGATCTTTGTGGGCTATACTCGGCCTTGTCTCAGGATGGTAAGTTGGTGGTTGAAGATATCCTCTAGTGGTGTGGGGGCTGTGCTTGTCAAAGTGGGTGGGGTTATATCCTTCCTGTTTGCCTGTCTGGGGATATCATCGGATGGGGCCACAGTGTCTCCTGACTCCTCTGTCTCAGCCTCCAGTATTTATGCTGCAGTAGTTTGTCGGGGGGGGGGGGCTAGGGTTAGTCTGTTATATCTGGAGTATTTCTCCTGTCTTATCCGGTGTCCTGTGTGAATTTAAGTATGCTCTCTCTAATTCTCTCTTCTTCTTTCTTTCTCTCTCGGAGGACCTGAGCCCTAGGACCATGCCTCAGGACTACCTGGCATGATGACTCCTTGCTGCTGCTCCAGTTTCAACTGTTCTGCCTGCGGCTATGGAACCCTGACCTGTTCACCGGACATGCTACCTGTCCCAGACCTGCTGTTTTCAACTCTAGAGACAGCAGGAGCAGTAGATACTCTCAATGACCGGCTATGAAAAGCCAACTGACCTGTTGCACCCTCGACAACCACTGTGATTATTAATATTTGACCATGCTGGTCATTTATGAACATTTGAACATCTTGGCCATGTTCTGTTATAATCTCCACCCGGCACAGCCAAAAGAGGACTGGCCACCCCTCATAGCCTGGTTCCTCTCTAGGTTTCTTCCTAGGTTTTGGCCTTTCTATGGAGTTTTTCCTAGCCACCGTGCTTCTACACCTGCATTGCTTGCTGTTTGGGGTTTTAGGTTGGGTTTCTGTACAGCACTTTGAGATATCAGCTGATGTAAGAAGGGCTATATAAATTCATTTGATTTGATCTCTCTCTCTCTGCATCGTTTTTACACCCCTCTTTCTGTCTCCATCTCTCTCTTTATTGATCTGCCTTCCGTCATATTATTCTAAAGAGGCTAAGGCATAATTCAATCTGGAAAGCGAATCAGGACCTGAGATTTCTGTTCTCTTGTTGATGAATTAGAAGATGGTTTTCAGTCCTGTGGGACTATTAGAAATTACATCTGCATTGGCTAATTAGAGCTCAGTAAAACCAACAGGGAGTGATGTGATACTGTAGGTGAGATATCTGTCTGTTCGTACCCCTAGATATCTCAACCCTATAGGACCTAACAGTGTGAGCAGGCTTTTGTTCCGGCCTAGCACTAAAACCCCTGATTATACTGATCAACTAAACACTGGGCCCTTGATTAGTTTGATTAAGTGTGTAAGTACTGGGTTGTAACAAAAGCCTGCACACCCAGGATTGAACAACACTGCCGACCAGTGTACCTAAAAGGTACATTTCAGTGTCCGACAATTGACATTGACAACTACCCAGTTCTCCTTTGGAATGAGGTTGCCCTACAATGTAACGGAAAACTGTACTTTATAAGGTAATTTGGGGTATTATCAACAGTAAAATACAGTGAAACGTTTCACTGCAGTGTATGGTAAATTATGGTGCATTGTGGGAAACATTTTGTGGGCTTGCCTTATTTCTAACTGTAATTCCATCCCACAGAATACAGGCCTGTACTGTATTTTTGGAGCGCCAAAAACCTTTTGGATCATTAACATTATTTGATGCATACCTTGTAAGAGGCTATATTTGCTGCACCCGTTAGTGAGAATGCTGTACCAATTTAACTGGTATGTGGTAGTAGTGCCCCATCAATTAAAATGTATAGGGGATAGATTGGAGTGGCAGCAAATCTTTAATGGTTGAGCATTTTGCCATGTCTTTTTGGTCTGTTCTGCCCTAGTTGCTGCCAGTTTGCAAGACTACCAAGAAACACTCTGTTTGACCCTGATTCAGACCACTGCAGTAAAAGTTTAGGCTAGAGGCTAAGGCCTCTAGAAGGTGCAAGTGATATAAAACACCAAATATGAATTGATATGTTGTATGTGTAAACACATTACCTAGCAGCCAACCTGCTTGCACCAATCTGTAATCACAGTCAAATTTAATTCATTCATTCAGATAAAGGTAGCATTTACATTTCTACAGTATAATACAGTAAATTCTACGGTACTGTATTGTGTATCATACTGTATACTGTATTTAGATTACAGTAGGTGTACTGCAATATGAAATACACTAACTTACTTACCAATGAGCTGCCTGTAAGTTACTGTCAAATTGAAGGTAACCCTTTTACAGTGTACTACTGTCCTAATATGGCCACCGTATACTACAATAATAGCTTTTTATCACCTTTACTAACCTTTTACTGCAGTGGGCTGAATCAGGGTCACACAGAGTGTTTCTTGGTAGTCTTAAAAGTATACACCTCACACACATGGCTTTGGGATTACAAAAAAGAAGACACCTGTACCATGTAGGACACAGAGTTGAAATGTATTCCATTTTGAGTTTGCATCCCAATATTACACTTTACATACATCACAGAAGACTGAAATATAACAAAACAGTTTGACATAGAAACACCAGCGGATTAAAAAAAAAAGTTTATTAATCATGAAATCATGAAATTATGAAAAATATGAATAACATTCCACCCATGAGGCCACCAGAGGGTTCTATTTAATCATGTGCTTATACCCAAACATCCACCAACCTCCTCCCTGTCCCCCTTGCTAGCTGTATTATTTTTAGACACCACCACCAGCAATTTGCAATAGCCCATCCCACCCGAAGGGAGAATAAGCATAAAGAGGAAAGAACAAAATGATATTTACAGTGACCTTGTACCATAAAAAGAGGAGGAGGTGAAGTTGTTACAGAAGATCATTTAAGAAGATGAATTTACTTTGATACATGGGAATGCCAGGAGGTGACAGGAGGCTGCTGAGGGGAGAACGGCTCATAATAATGTCCGGAACGGAGCAAATGGAATGGAATCAAACACCTGGAAACCATGCATTTGATGGATTTGATACCTTTCCACTGACTCCGCTCCAGTCATTACCATGATCCCATTCTCCCCAATTAAGGTGCCACCAACCTCCTGTGCAAGAGGTTCCATTCCAACAGTCTCAGCTGGCGCTAATCATGAATGAAATTCTGATTCATTGTTAATAATTTCAAGTGTTTGCATCAGCGATTCCGATAAATCCATGACTGTGCATATCTTTATCTCACTAATTACCCACAGCGTTTAATGAGATCGGTATTGACAATATGTCAACGCCGTAACAAGGTCATAATATTGCACAATAACATCAAGAAGGAGATTGACACGGAGTTGACAGATAAAATGTCAATCACATTATCACACAAAAATGTAATAGACACAAACAACGGAGTTGATCTCAGCTGTGTTAGACAGGCTATCCCTCTCTCTCTGTTCGTTGATGTTGATAGCGCTTTGGGTTGTGACCTGAATTTCCCTACCACGCTCTATTTATATCTTCTGTTGTTTTGTTTGTTCTGTGAGCAACCCTCCTCGAAGTCTCTCTTGCTTCAGGGATGTTTTCTCTTTCCCTCTCTCTCTCACTCTCTCTCTCACTCTCGATCTAGAGCTCTCTCTCTCTCTCTCAGACAAATATAAAAGCCTCTTTATCTTTCTCTAATTCTCTATTCATTTGAGATAGGCCAGTTGGCATGAGTGGGTGAGTCAGGGTTTGGAGTGTGGTACAGAGCATGAGGGCAGTACGACTACTTTTCTTTTTTTTAAAGAGTAGCAGTACCACTCTTACAACTAGTCTAAGTGTCAGTCTGTGTGTGCTAACATGCCGATTCCTTGTCAGTCATTGTCAAGCCAGACATGTTTGGCATGACAAGGACAGCAAAGTGAGTTGCCAAGAGAACAAACAGATCAGGAGGACTTACCTCCAGGAAGAGTACTGGAATGGGGCCTTGCCTCATTCTATATCCTTTATCTAACCAAGCCAGTCCAATCGAGAGAGACATCTTCATTACAAGGGAGCTCTGACGAAGAGGAAATATCCCAAGCATCCACAGACATATAACGCCATAACAATATGACAACGCTGACACAAGAGTCATAATGATTCCATGACCCCAGGTCATAAGTTATCATAGGGGTACAAGTCTCGGTTTTAAAGGCCCAATGCAGACGTTTTTATTTCAATATCAAATAATTTATGGGTAACAAGTAAGTACCTTACTGTGAATGTTTTCAATTAAAACGGTCAAGAATAAACACAAATATCTTCTTAGCAAGAGCAATTTCTCAAGCAACAATTTTGCTTGGACTGTCTGTGAGTGGTCTGATTGGGGAGGGGAAAACTGAAAAGGTTAGGAATTTTCTTTTTTATTAGTCTATTAACTAATTTACCACCCGGTGATGTCACCAGGCAGGACAAAACTCTTATTAAGAGCTCTTACACTGAAAGGGCTTTATCATAATTTTCACCATTTCAAAGTATTACTATATAACACACAGGAATATCACGTTAATGACTGCCTTGGGCTGTTAAAAAAACAAAGACAAAAGTAGTGTACTATATAGGGAATAGGGTGCCATTTGGAACACATCCATTCAACTCCCTTTATGAGTTTTATTCCTTAATAATAATGTCCCATTGTGGAGCATGCTCAGTGTCAACTCTCCCAAGGCGCTGTGTAGGGTTGGAGCTGACAACGAGAGAGAGAAAGGGGGGGAGTGACAGAGCAGGCAGCCCCCCTGCCCTCTACACTAGCAGGGCCATTAGTCAGACCCAGTGGAGAGGACGGGGACGGGGGGTGCACAGAGTGAGAGAACGAGGAATGAGAGAGGGAGGGAGTAGGGACAGTGGAGCATGTCAAACAGAGGAAGAGCACTGGCACCAACCTTCTGATCCCAGCTATAGAGAGACAGAGACATGGAGAGAGATCCAGATCGAGAAAATTAGTATTGGCTGAATGCACAGTAAAAGAGCCGCAGACACTGTACTGTGAATGAAGGCAGCAGACGTTAGAGCAGGACTGATCAAGTGTACAGTGTCTTTTAAGGACGTACTGTACATCAGACATCTGTATTTTTCGTAGCTGTCTACATACCACCACAAACCGATGCTGGCACTAAAACCGCACTCAATGAGCTGTATACCGCCATAAGCAAACAGGAAAACACTCATCCAGAGGTGGCGCTCCTAGTGGCCAGGGACATTAATGCAGGGAAACTTCAATCAGTTTTACATCATTTCTATCAGCATGTTAATGTGCAACCAGAGGGAAAACTCGAGACCACCTTTACTCCACACACAGAGACCCGTACAAAGCTCTCCCTCGCACTTCATTTTGGAAATCTGACAATAATTTTATCGTCCTGATTCCTGGTAGCTTCAATAAATAGTACCCGCAAAACACCAGTCTCAATGTCAACAGTGAAGAGCGGTCTTAATCTTTTCTTTTTATTGGCCAGTCTGATATATGGCTTTTTCTTTGCAACTCTGCCTACAAGGCCAGCATCCCGGAGTCGCCTCTTCACTGTTAACATTGAGACTGGTGTTTTGCGGGTACTATTTAATGAAGCTGCCAGTTGAGGACTTGTGAGGCGTCTGTTTCTCAAACTAGACACTCTAATGTACTTGTCCTCTTGCTCTGTTGTTCACCGGGGCCTCCCACTCCTCTTTCTATTCTGGTTAGAGCCAGTTTGCACTGTTCTGGGAAGGGAGTAGCACACAGCGTTGTACAAGATCTTCAGTTTCTTGGCAATTTCTCACATGGAATAGCCTTCATTTCTCAGAACAAGAATAGACTGACGAGTTTCAGAAGAAAGTTCTTTGTTTCTGGCCATTTCAGCCTGTATTCGAACCCACAAATACTGATGCTCCAGATACTCAACTAGTCTAAAGAACGCCAGTTGTATTGCTTCTTTAATCCTAACAACAGTTTTCAGCTGTGTTAACATAATTGCAAAAGGGTTTTCTAATGATCAATTAGCCTTTTAAAATTATAAACTTGGATTAGCTAACACAACGTGTTATTGGAACACAGGAGTGATGGTTTCTGATAATGGGCCTCTGTATGCCTACGTAGATATTCCATAAAAATCTGCCGTTTCCAGCTACAATAGTCATTTAAAACATTAACAATGTCTACACTGTATTTCTGATCAATTTGATGTTATTTTAATGGACAAAAAAATCAGCTTATCTTCCAAAAACAAGGACATTTCTATGTGACCCCAAACTGAACGGTAGTGTACGTACAGTGACTGTACGTACATACCCTAACCAGAAGCCATGGATTACAGGCAACATTCACACTGAGCTAAAGGCTAGAGCTGCCGCTTTCAAGGAGCAGGACTCTAACCCGGAAGCTTATAAGAAATCCCGCTATGCTCTCTGACGAACCATCAGTCAAAGCATCAATACAGGACTAAGATCGAATCGTACTACACCGCCTCCGACAATCGTCAGATGTGGCAAGGCTTGCAAACTATTACAGACTACAAAGGGAAGCACAGCCAAGAGCTGCCCAGTGACACGAGCCTACCAGACGAGCTAAATAACTTCTATGCTCGCTTCGAGGCAAGTAACACTGAAACATGCATGAGAGCATCAGCTGTTCCAGACGACTGTGTGATCATGCTCGCCGCAGCCAATGTGAGTAAGACCTTTAAACAGGTCAACATTCACAAGGACGCAGGGCCAGACGGATTACCAGGACGTGTACTTCGAGCATGCGCTGACCAACAAGTCTCTTCACTGACATTTTCAACCTTTCCCTCTCTGAGTCTGTAATACCAACATGTTTCAAGCATACAACCATAGTCCCTGTGCCCAAGAACACTATGGTTACCTGCCTAAATGACTACCTACCCGTAGCACTCACTTCTGTAGCCATGAATACTTTGAAAGGCTGGTCAAGGCTCACATCAACACCATTATCCCAGAAACCCTGGACCCACTCCAATTTGCATACCGCCCAAAAAGATCCACAGATGATGCAATCTCTATTGCACTCCACACTGCCCTTTCACACCTGGAGAAAAGGAACACCTATGTGAGAATGCTGTTCATTGACTACAGCTCAGCGTTCAACACCATAGTAACCTCAAAGCTCATCAATAAGCTAAGGACCCTGGGACTAAACACCTCTCTCTGCAACTGGATCCTGGACTTCCTGATGGGCCGCCCCCAGGTGGTAAGTGTAGGTAACAACACATCTGCCATGCTGATCCTTAACACGGGGGCCCCTCAGGGGTGCTTGCTCAATCCTCTCCTGTACTCCCTGTTCACCCACGACTGCATTGCCAGGCACGACTCCAGCACCATCATTAAGTTTGCCGATGACACAACAGTGGTAGCCCTGATCACCAACAATGATGAGACAGCCTATAGTAAGGAGGTCAGAGACCTGACCGTGTGGTGCCAGGACAACAACCTCTCCCTCAACGTGATCAAGACAAAGGGGATGATTGTGGACTACAGGAAAAGGAGAACCGAGCACGCCCCCATTCTCATCGACGGGGCTGTAGTGGAGCAGGTTGAGAGCTTCAAGTTCCTTGGTGACCACATCACCAATGAACTAACATGGTCCAAGTACACCAAGACAGTCGTGAAGAGGGCATGAGAAAACCTATTCCTCCTCAGGAGACTGAAAATATTTGGCATGGGCCCTCAGATTCTCAAAATGTTTTACAGCTGCACCATCGAGAGCATCCTAACAGGTTGCATCACTGCCTGGTATGGCAACTGCTCGGCACTACAGAGGGTAGTGCGAACGGCCCAGTACATCACCGGGGCCACGCTTCCTCCTATCCAGGACCTCTATACCAGCCGGTGTCAGAGGTAGGACCTAAAAATTGTCAAAGACTCCAGCCACCCTAGTCATAGACTGTTCTGTCTGCTACCGCACGGCAAGAGGTAACGGACCCCCAAGTCTAGGTCCGAGGCTTCTAAACAGCTTCTACCCCCAAGCCATAAGACTCCTGAACATCTGATCAAATGGCTACCCAGACTATTTGCATTGCCTCAGCCCCCCCCCCCCCCTTCTTCTATGCTGCTGCTACTCTCTGTTATTATCTATGCATAGTCACTTTAATAACTCTACCTACATGTACATATTACCTCAATTACCTCGACTAACCTGTGCCCCCGCATATTGATTGTATCGGTACCCCCTGTATAAAGCCCCGCTATTGTTATTTACTGCTGCTCTTTGATTATTTGTTATTCTTATCTCTTACTTTTTTAGGATGGTATTTTCTTAAAACTGCAGTGTTGGTTAAGGTCTTGTAAGTAAGCATCTCACTGTAAGATCTACAGCTGTTGTATTCGGCACGTGACAAATATTTTGATTTGAAGTCACATGTATGTTCTAATATGTACACTGTACAAATCTGCTGTTGCATGTACAGTATGTCCTAATATTTACACGGTCTAAAGAAAAGCATGAGTTGATGCATACCCAAAATAGTTAGAGAAGTGCTGAATAACAGAAAAGTAAATAATGGCTGAAGAAGTCACTGTGTGCAGAAACGCTGGTGATACCCTATAAATCATTGGGACTACATTTAGAGAGTGCAACTTTTTTTATATTTTGTGCAATATGTGCACCGTAGACACACCTGGCCAGTTTGAAAAGGTGCTGCCTATGACCCATTGACAGTCAGAAAAGAAGAGGAAGTGGTGTTGATTGAAGCAACTGACCAAGGGAGCATGTTCCTGCTAAACAGTGACACACACACACATGCAAACACACACGCCAGCCGGGAACAGGGCGTAATAAGGGGGGGGTATGCCTAAACACGTTGGACCAGCGTTAGGGCTATCAGCAAGGGAACGCCATGCTCTCTGCACACGCCACGGGAACAGAGAGGAGGGGGAGCATTGAGTGGGGAAGTCATAGGCAAACAAAGCAATCACCATCTGGATTTTCAGACTCAGATTATTGACTGAACACTTTGCTGGGCACTGCTACAACACTGAGATACACACAGGGTCATGCAGTAGTCATACGTGCACGCACGCACGCACGCACGCAGCACACACACACACACACGCGCGCGCGCGCACGAATGCATGCAAGCAGACACCATAGGCACATGCGTCTGAAGACAGACACAAGTACACATTCACACAAATAAAAACTGAAGAGTTTGCTGAGCTTGAAATAGATTTTTCAGAAGATTAGAAGGCAAGCAAATGAAGAAGAAGACTAGGAAATTAGCAAAGTGCCCTGAGCACCGCATGTCTTCACTTCTCACTGCTGGGACTGTGTTAATTGGGACAGAAGAGTGTCCGGCGCTGAACTTGTAAACACACCTGGTGTGCGTGTCTGATGTGTGTGTCTTTTTCCCCCCTCCCCAGACACTTACACACACACACCACACACAATCACACACACACCATACACACACACACTACATGTCTTCTCACTTGGCTGAGAGTTGTGTGTCCGACCTCTCCGTTGACGTAACAGTGTTTCATGGTAATTCCCAGAAGGGAGGCTTCATTAAAGTGGAACCAATTAAACACGCAAACTGCACCCCTGTTACCGCGATGAGGAGCGACGCAGAACTCAAAATCCCACTAATACCCACCGAGTTAAAGGGGCTACATTAATACAAAAACAAACATGGGACGAAAGCAGCAGCTTAAAAGAGGGCCCAACCCATAGTGGGTTTATGTGGAACACTTCTCAGTTCTAATTCAAATTCAGCCACGTGAATGAATACGCATTTGTGTCTATTTTAAGGCTTTTAAGCAAATTGGGACTCGTTTTTCAAGGTTACAGTTAAACTTTAGATTCATGCGCAGTCACGTGGATACTAAGTACTTGTAAGGAATATAGTGGGCACGAGTATAACACTACTAGTGGAATATGAACGGTTTGGTGTCTGTTTTGAATTATGCATGTTTTTTTTTACATATTTGGCGCACGGCAAACTGGGTGTGAGGTCGTGGAAATGTGCATACTACTGTACACATACTGTACAGTGTGTGTGTGTCTTAAAGTGTGTCTATGTCTGTATATGTGTATTTGTCACACAGCATATGCCCACTCCAGCACTAGCCTCCCTATACCTCTACCCTACTACACTACCTTGCTCCCAAAAGGTCTAAAGTCCAGTCCAATAGAGTTCAGTGACTGTGCTGCAGTGCTGTGACTTCTCCTCCTCTATCTCTCCATAAATCTTCATCACACCCTAGACAGTGTGTCTGTGACCTCATTACGGATGGTAACGAGTGTTATCGACACCATTTGGGACCGGGATTTATCTACCTCTTCTCTATCCTCTGCACCGCTCTCTTTCTGTGTATCTCTCTCTCTGTGTGTTTCTCTCTCTCTCTCTTCTCCTCTCTCTCTCTCTCTCTCCTCCTTCTTTTTTCCCTCTCCTCTCTCTCTCTCGTCTCTCTCGTCTCTCTCTCTCTCTCTCTCTTCTCTCTCTCTCTTTCACTTCCTCCATCTCTTCTCTCTCTCTCTCTCTCTCTCTCTCTCTCTCTCTCGTCTTCTTTCTCTCTCTCGTGTGCCTTTCTCTCACTCTGTGTGTGTGTTCTCTCTCTCTTCTTGTCTCCTTCTCTCTACTCTTTCTGTCTCTCTCTCTGCTGGGTCTTCTCTCGTGATGTGTGTGTGTGCTCTCTCTCTTTCGCTTCTCTTCTGTCTCTCTCTCTCTCTCTCTCTCTCAGTCTCTGTCCCTCTGGTCTCTCCTCTGTCTCTCTCTCGGCTCTCTGTGTCTCTCTCATCTGTCTCTCTCTCTCTCTCTCTCTCTCTTGCTCTCTCCTCTCTCTCTCTTCTCTCTCTTCTGTCTCCGTCAGTATGGTCTTCTCTCCACTGTCTCTTCTTCTGTTCTCTCTCTGTGTCTCTCACTGTGCTCTCTCTCTCTCAGGTTAAAACAGCTTTCTTTTCTTTTTTTATCCCTTTCAAAACGAAACCCTTTTTCTTTTTTCTTCTTTTTTTTTCTCCTCTCTTTTTCTTTTTTTTTTTTTTCATTCTTTTTTTTTTTTCTTTTCTTTCTCTCTCTCCGCGATCTCTCCTCCTCTGGTCAGTACAAGTCACCAGAGAGATGCCACAGGGGATAGGCATTTGTCTATTTGTTTTTCCCCTATTTTACCAGGAAGTTGATTTTTTATTTTATTTTTATTAGGATCCATATGAGCCGAGTCAATGGTGACAAGCATAGTCTTACTGGAATCCGACACATAACGAAAACACATTACAGACCAAATACCTTATTCATGCACATACATTTTAAAAAATTGTTGTGTGTTTGTGCATCTATCAGTTTAGTTTACACATAGCCTGTTTATTGGTAGGCCTACTGGAAGAGGCATGGTCTTGGTAGGCCTACTGGAAGTAGCCTGTGTATTGGTAGGCCTATGGAAGTAGCCTGTGTCTTGGTAGGCCTACTGGAAGTGCATGTGTCTTGATAGCCTACTGGAGTAGCCTGTGTCTGTAGGCCTACTGAACAAGTAGCAGTGTCTGGTAGGCCTACTGGAATAGCATGCTGTCTTGGTTAGGGCTACCTGGAAGTAGCCTGTTGTCTTGGTAGGCCTACTGAAAGTAGCATGTGTCTTGGTAGTGCCTACTTGACAGTAGACTGTGTATTGGTGGCCTACTGCGAAGTAGTTGTAATTGGTAGGCCTACTGAAAGTAGACTGTGTCTTGGTAGGCCTTACTGGAATAGACGTGTTGTCTTGGTAGGCCTTACCGGAAGTAGCCTGTGTCTTGGAGGGCCTACTGGAAGTAGCATGTCTTGGTAGGGGCCTACTGGAGAGTACATTGTGCTTGGTAGGGCCTACTTGGAAGTAGCATGTGAGTCTTGGTAGGTCCTATGAAGTTATACTTGCTGTCTTGGTAGGCCTACTGGAAGTAGACTGTGTATTGGTAGGCCTACTGGAAGTAGCCTGTGTATTGGTTTCTTATTAGACGAGGTCAGATAGAACCACTCAGTTTCACTCCAATTCGGATCGTTTTTCTTCCCATTTCATGCCTACTTAACTTCTTATGGCTGAAGGGGCAGTATTGAGTAACCTGGAAAGAGGTGCCCATTTCAAACGGCCTCGTACTCAATTCTTGCTCGTACAATATGCATATTATTATTACTATTGGATAGAAAACACTCTCTAGTTTCTAAAACCGTTTGAATTATTTCAAGTTGAACAGAACTCCTTCTGCAGCCCATTTCCTATCCGGAAGTGAGATTTCCGAAAGCGAGGTCTCTGTTCAAGAGCTTGTCTATAAATGGGCATGTCACTTAGGACTATAGATACACGTCATACACCTTCCCCTGGGTGTCAAGCGGAAGTGAGAGCAGAAATTAGTTGATTATCTTGTTCAGAGATTGAATACATCATCTTGGAATGAGAGGTACGCCATTTTTTTTTCTTTTCGAAAGGCCTCCCACTCCTCTTTCTATTCTGGTTAGAGCCAGTTTGCGCTTTTCTGTGAAGGGAGTAGTACACAGCATTGTACGAGATCTTCATTTTCTTGGCAATTTCTCGCATGGAATAGCCTTCATTTCTCAGAACAAGAATAGACTGACGAGTTTCAGAAGAAAGTTCTTGTTTCTGGCCATTTTGAGCCTGTAATTGAACCCTCAAATGCTGATGCTCCAGATACTCAACTAGTCTAAAGAAGGACAGTTGTTTTGCTTCTTCAATCAGGACAACAGTTTTCAGCTATGCTAACATCATTTCAAAAGGGGTTTCTAATGATAAATTAGCCTTTTAAAATAATAAACTTGTATTAGCTAACACAACGTGCCATTGGAACACAGGAGTGATGGTTTCTGATAATGGGCCTCTGTACACCTATGTAGATATTCCATAAAATAATCTGCCGTTTCCAGCTACAATAGTCATTTACAACATTAACAATGTCTACACTGTATTTCTGATCAATTTGATGTTATTTTAATGGACAAAAAAATCAATTTTCTTTCAAAAACAAGGACATTTCGAAGTGACTCCAAACTTTTGAACGGTAGTGTATATATATATACATACATACACATACCCATATTCATATATATACACATAAACATTCATATGTACACACATATACAGTTGAAGTCGGAAGTTTTTCAACCACTCTACACATTTAACAAACTATAGTTTTGGCAAGTCGGTTTGGACATCTACTTTGTGAATGACACAAGTAATTTTTCCAACAATTGTTTACAGACAGATTATTTCACTTATAATTCACTTTATCACCATTCCAGTGGGTCAGAAGTTTACATACACTAAGTTGACTGTGCCTTTAACAGCTTCCAGAAAATGATGGCATGGCTTTAGAAGCTTCTGATAGGCTAATTGACATCATTTGAGTCAATTAGAGGTCTACCTGTGGATGTATTTCAAGGCCTACCTTCAAACCCAGTGCCTCTTTGCTTGACATCATGAGAAAATCATAAGAAATCAGCCAAGACCTCAGAAAATAAATTGTAGACCTCCACAAGTCTGGTTCATCCTTGGGAGCAATTTCCAAATGCCTGAAGGTACCACGTTCATCTGTACAAACAATCGTACGTAAGTATAAACACCATGGGACCACACAGCCGTCATACCTCTCAGGAAGGAGATGCGTTCGGTCACCTAGAGATGAACGTACTTTGGTGCGAAAAGCGCAAATCAATCCCAGAACAACAGCAAAGGACCTTGTGAAGATGCTGGAGGAAATTGGTACAAAAGTATCTCTATCCACAGTAAAAAGAGTGCTATATCGACATAACCTGAAAGACCACTCAGCAAGGAAGAAGCCACTGCTCCAAAACCGCCATAAAAAAAGCCAGACTACGGTTTGCAACTGCACATGTAGATGAAGATCGTACTTTTTGGAGAATCCTCTGGTCCTCTGATCTGATGAAACAAAAATAGAACTGTTTGGCCATAATGACCATCGTTATGTTTGGAGGAAAAAGGGGGAGGCTTGCAAGCCGAAGAACACCATCCCAACTGTGAAGCATGGGGATGGCAGCATCATGTTGTGGGGGTGCTTTGCTGCAGGAGGGACTGGTGCACTTCACAAAATAGATGGCATCATGAGGCAGGAAATGTAGTGGATAGTTGAAGCAGCAGCGTCTAAGAGCGAGTGCCAGTAGGAATTGAGAGATCGTGTTGTGCGAGAGATGTGGTGTTCTGCGCAAGTCGTACGAAGTGGACCCCAAGCGTACTCAGAGGTTGTGCAAATGGTGCGCTGTGAGCGATGCGTAATGAGTCAAGGGATTGGTATTTGCGTCTGTACTACGAAATCCGTGTGCGCGTGAACCCCATGTGAGATGTGTGCATGTGATACTGAGGAAAGCGTGTGCGAGCAAGGAGGCCTACAAACCGGACTCCTTACACCAGCTCTGTCAGGAGGAATGGGACAAAATTCACCCAACTTATTGTGGGAAGTTTGTGGAAGGCTACCCGAAACGTTTAACCCAAGTTAAACAGTTTAAAGGCAATGCTACCGAATACTAATTGAGTGTATGTAAACTTCTGACCCACTGGGAATGTGATGAAATAAATAAAAGCTGAAATAAATCATTCTCTCTACTATTATTCTGACATTTCACATTTTTAAAATAAAGTGGTGATCCTAACAGACCTAAGACAGGGAATTTTTATTAGGTTTAAATGTGAGCAATTGTGAAAAACTGAGTTGAAATGTATTTGGTTAAGGTGTATGTAAACTTCCGACTTCAGCTGTATACACATACAGTATATACACATATACCATTTTTTATTTAGACTATACCTTTATTATTCCCCGCAAACCCTACCACCCCTCCCCAACTGGAGCAAACCAACAAACAACGACACTTAGGCTTCTACTTCCAGCTTATACATACTATACACATTTTACGTACACATTCTATTTTACAGTAGTAATAGTTATATTTTGTTTGTTTTTAGTCCTGGTCTTCCTCTAATTCTGATGTCCATCCAGTTTAATTTCTATTTGTAATTGTGCTATTTGACAAAAGTTCTTAACCTATATACACTTTACAGACCCCATATATTTTACGTTTGTTATCTTGCTGTTATTAGTTATTATTATTCCCAACCTTCAGCTCCATTCAACCCCTCCTATCTGTCTCTATTTGCCATATATTTTTCAACTATGCTGTGATGCTTCACAAAAGTACTGAACCTTTCTATTCTCATAGCTTCTACAGAATGTAAATTAAAGATAAAATGTTTTGCTAAAATAATTATTATATTATTGATCGATTGACTATGACTTTTCAAATCACCCAGTTTTGCTGTCTGCAGCGTTCGTTCTAGGTAAATGTTGCAATTCTTCAGCCATTCCTGGACCTGTGACCAAAAACAAGCTACATATGGACAGTACCAAAACAAATGATCTAAGGACTCTGCCTCCTCACAGCAAACTCTGCAGAGCTGGGAAGATTGTAATCAATGTAGGACTTAGCAAAACACACACACACGCACCCACACACACACACACACACACACACACACACACACACACCTACACTTCCCCTCCGGTATGGCCAAAACTACTTTGTCAGTTGTCACTATAGATATTATTGTGTGTACATAAGTATCTGTTGTATACGCTCCATGGCTCACACAAACCCTCAACCCCCAATCTCATGTCTCCAGGCCCCACTCCACTCCCCCATCTCAGTAGGCCATGGAATAGCTTCAACCAGCCCCTCTCCCGCCATCCTCCCTCCAGCCAGAGAGAGGAGAAGACACAGCGGGTCGGAGCTGTGTTCCTAGTATCCACTTGCCATTTCCTATCTTTAATGCCCACTGCTGTAAGCACTGGATAGGTTACAGGAATATGGTGGAGATATATATCCAGTATATCCGGGACAAAAGATGAGGGCAGGAAATGACATCATGTAAAGAATATTGAGAGTTTTCAGACCACAACACTATCCTCTTGCTTCCTGTTTACATACAAAAACTTAAACAGGAAGTACCAGTGATGTGCTCAGTATGGAAGTTGTCCAATAAAGAGGACGTGAGGCTACACGACTGTTTTGTTGGTTCAGACGGGGATATGTTCTGGGATTCATCCAATAGCATTGAGTCTTCCTCAATAAGTGCATCAACAACGTCGTCCCCACAGTTACCATACATACATACCTAAATCAAAAACCATGGATTATCAAGGAACGGGACACATAGACGCATACAAGAAATCCCGCTACAACCTCCGAGGAGCCATCAAACATGAAAAAGGCTCAAATGGAATCATACTACAACGGCTCCGATGCTCGTCGAATGTGGCAGGGCTTGCGGACGATTTGAGATACAGCCAAAGATGTGTTGCTTGAAATACACAGGTCATTGCAGACTGCAGGACAAAAAACAGAGGTGTTACGTACATCGTTCATTCCTGCCACTATCCTTCTCTCACGGTTATCTAACAGCACCTGTGGTCCTGTGTGGCTTAGTTGGTAGAGCATGGCACTTGCACCCCCTAGGTCGTGGGTTAAATTCCCACTGGGCGCCATGCATATAAAAAAAGGTATGCACACACTACTGTCGCTTTGGATAAAGGGTGTCTGCTAAATGGCATATATTATATGTAACACCTCTCTCTTTTCAGAACTGTTGTCACCACAGGATGCCCATCATACAGCCAGGGCAGTCCATGATGGATACTATAGGCCAGGGGTATTCAACTCTAACCCTATGAGGACTGGTTTTCTGTTCTACCTGATAATGAATTGCAGGTTGAGTTTGAGGGCTATAGGCCTGTCCATGGAGGCTCCACAGTTATAGTACCACACACTGTGTGTGCTGTTGACTCTAGGAGACATTAGGATACAGACAGCACAGGGCCTTCACTGAGGGGGAGAAGGAAGAGGAAGAGTGTGAGGGAGTTGTCACTCACATCAGGCCTCTCCTCCTCTCCTCTGTCCCTGGAGTGTTATTTCTCTCTATCTGTCCCGATCTCACCTCTATCTCCTTCTCTACCCCTCTCCCTATCTCTTTCTCTCTTTCTCTCTCTCCCTCTCTACCTCTCTCCCCCCTCTATCTCCCTCTCTACCCCTCTCTCTACCCTTCTCTCCCTCTCTACCCCTCTATCTCCCTCTCTACCCCCCTGTAACCCTCTGTAATCCTCTCTACCCCCCTGTAATCCTCTCTACCCCTCTCGCTCCCTCTCACTCCCTCTCTACCCCTCTTTCTCCCAGACATGTCCTATATCAGAGTGACACTTTACGCCCCAACACCCCTCAACACAAACCTTATCCCTGTTCCCCGTACTCTCTGTACACCCTCAGTGCATGACAGAGCCTCCAGGCCTCTGGTCTAATGCGGAAGGAACAGAGAATATGAAGAGACAGTTTGGATTTTGCCTCCAGAGTTTTAATGCAGCAAAGCCAAAGTTTCAGGTCTGGCCAAGACCCACAGTGGTCTAAATATAGAATTAAATAAAACAATATTGTGTATTATATCTTTATGGTTCTAAACGTGTGTGTGCTCACATACTGTGTGTGTGTGTGGGTGTGTGTGGTGTGTGTGTGTGTGTGTGTGTGTGTGTGTGTGTGTGTGTGTTGGTGTGTTGGTGTGTGTGTGTGTGTGTGTGTGTGTGTGTGTGTGTGTGTTGTGTCTAACAAGCTGAGATTAATATGTCCTCATTTGCATAAAGGCTTAATATGAACCCATTAAGATAGTTGGTTTGCCTGTCTGATAACAATATGGGCCTTGGTACAGTATTGGAGAGAGTGGCTCACTACTGTGTGTTGGTGTGTGTGTTGTGGGTGTGTGTATCTCTCTCTCTGTTGTGTGTGTGTTGTGTGTGTGTGGTGTTGTGTGTGTGTGTTGTGTGGTGTGTGTGTGTGGTGTGTGTGTGTGTGTGTGTGTGTGTGTTGTGTGTGTGTGTGTGTGTGTGTGTGGTGTGTGTGTGTGTTGTGTGTGTGTGTGGTGTTGTGTGTGGTGTTCTAACAGCTGAGATTAATATGTCCTCATTTGCATAAAGGCTTATATTGAACACCATTAAGATAGTTGGTTTGTCCTGTCTGATAACAATATGGGCCTTGGTTACAGTATTGGAATGTGGTAGAGGTCAGTCAGGGGAACGTTATATCAGGCCTTGCACTGGTCCAGTGTCATTATTGTACAATTCCTACAACTAACGCCCTACATGGTTGAGTGCAGAACTAGATTGACAAATGATTGACCAATTTGTTTAGTGACTGAATTTGAATATATACTTTTGCTACTCACAAAGAAAGATGTTGCTAGTTGCTGAAGAACTGTAATTTCTACAAATACAGAATAAACAACTTTTTAAGCACTAGTTACTGCCAGATTTTCTGTGCATGGCGTCAGATGAGCAGGCAACTCGTGAGTAGCCATATTCCTAATAAAAAAATACCATCCTCCTGCTCTTTCTATTGCTCATGCATGTCCTTGTCCTCACTGTAGGCCTTGGTCCATTTCACTCTGTAACATGTTGTGGACATCATGCTTCCAGATGGGATGGGTTGAACTACCCTTGGAAACGTTACTCTGTGTTCTCTCTCTCCTGTGGGTGTGTGTCCTCTCTCTCTCTCTCTCTCTCTCTCCTGCTCTCTTCTCTCTCTCTCTCTCTCTTCTCTCCTCTCTTCTCTCTCTCTCTGTGGGTGTCTGTCTGTCGTCTCTCTCTCTCTCTTCTCTCTCTCTTCTCTCTCTCTCTCTCTCTCTCTCTGCTCTCTCTCTCTCTCTACTCTCCTCTCTCTCTCTTGCTCTCCTCCTCTCTTCTCTGTCGATCTCTCTCTGTCTCTCTCGTCTCTCTCTGGTTTGCTCTGTATCTCTCTTCTCTTTCTGTGGCTGTCTCTCTCTCGGCTCTCTCTCTTCTCTCTCTCACCCCTCTCTCTGTCCTCTGCTCTTCTTGTGTGTACCGTCTTCTCTCTCTCTCTATGCCTGTTGTGTAGTGCCTCTCTCTCATCTCTCTCGTGTGTGTGGTGCTTCCATTCTCTCTCTCCTCCTCTGGTGATGGTCCTCTCTGCTCTCTCGTCTCTCTCTCCTCCCTCTCTCTCTCTCTCTCCCTTCTCTCACTCTCTCCCTCTCTCTCTCTCTCTGTGTGTATCTCTCTCTCTCTCCTATGTAGTGTGTGTTATCTCGACTCTCTCGCTCTCTGATGTGTGCAGATGCTGAAATGTTGTGCTGTGTCTCTCTCTCTCTCATCTCGGTTATGGGTTGTATCTCTCTCTCTACTGCTGTCGTGTGTGTAATCTAAATGCTTGGTTGTGTGTGATGTGTTCTACACTGTACAATGCCGTGTGTGTGTCCCCGTGTGTGTGGTGTGTTGTTGTGAATGTGTGGTGTTGTGTGGTGTGTGTGCCGCCGTTGTGCTCCCCTGTGTGTGTGTTGTGTGTTGTGTGTTGTGTGTTGATGTAGTGTGTAGTCTCTCTCAAATTCAAATTCAAATTCAAGCTGCTTTATTGGCATGAAAAACATTGTGTCAATATTGCCAAAGCAACAATGTATAGAATATACATTATAATAAAATTATAAACAACAACAAATAATAATATAAAATGGCAGTAAATAATAATACAAAATTAAAAACTAAAATAATTACAATAAAATGGTAACAGTCAATAGTAGAATGTAATGTAATAAATATAAAAATATAAATATGGAAAATGAAACTATAATTACTTATAACTAAATAACGGTCATCTCACCATTACATCAGTACTACAACTACTATCATCATTACCACTACTACCACCACCACCATCACTAAACTGCTATCATTACCATTACCACCCATACCACTACTATTTGGAATAATAAACAACAATAATAATAGTAATAACAATAACAGTAATAACAATAACAGTAATAATAAGTAAGTTACTGCTTACTATGCAGATGTTATTATTCAGTGTCTCTCAGGCTATGGCAGGCAAATACATATTTGGCTGCAAGAGGAGCCATTGCTCCTTCGCCCATGAGTATTTTTAGTTTTTCCTCTGGGTTTAATAAGTTACAATTTGGAATAATGTAGTCATTTCTGTGAATAATGAATCTCTTTGTGAGGAATATTTATCACAGTAAAGTAAAGTGCATCTCTGTCTCTACCTCCCCTGTCGTGCAGTGACCACATACATGCTCCTCTTTGGGTAGCCATGTCTTTTTATGTCTGCCGGTTTCTATTGCCAATCGGTGGTCACTCAGCCTGTACTTGGTAAGGATCTGTCTCTGCTTCGTATCTCTGACAGAGTAGAGATAATCAGCCAATTCATATTCTCTGTTTAGGGTCAGATAGCAATTTAGTCGGCTTTGGGATTTTGTTTCGTTTTTCCAATGTTGTATATATGAGTCCTTTGATAGGTACATGATTTTGTTTATTGGAATTCTTTCTTTTGAAGCAGTGTTGGTGTCAACTTGGTTGGTTAGGTCCAACACTAGCTGACTGAGAGGGCTCGTTTCTGGGCTCAGCTCTTGGGTTTGAAGTGCTTTATATTGCAGACTTGAATTTGGACTTAGATGTAGCCAAAATTTTAATAATCTTTTCTGTATTTTCATTATTACTGGAAAGCTGTCCAATTATGCCCTACATGCATTAGTTGTTGTATTTCTCTGGACTTCTAGGATTTTACGACAGAATTCTGCATGTAGGGCTTCAATTGGATGATTGTCCAGTTTATTGAGTGGCCGCCAAACCTCACTTCCGTAAAGAGCTATTGGTAGGATTACACTGTCAAATATTTTGGTCCAAATTCTAATTGGGATGTTGATTTTGAATAATTTCATTTTTATTGCATACAATGCTCTGCAGGCTTTTTCTTTGAGTGCATTCACTGCCATATTAAAGTTTCCCGATGCAGATATGGTCAGACCAAGGTAGGTGCAATTTTTTGTGTGTTCAGTTGTGGTGTTGTTCAGGGTGAATTTATATTTGTGTTTCTGACATCTGTTTTTTGGGGGGGAAATCATGATTTTCGTTTTTTGAAAATGTACTGCCAGGGCCCAATTATGGCAATATTGCTCTAGAATATTAATGTTCTGTTGAAGACCTTCTTTGGTTGGTGATAGAAGTACCAAGTCATCAGCATATAGCAGGTATTTCACCTCTGTGTCAAATAGTGTGAGTCCTMGGGCTGGAGAATGGTCCAACATGTCTGCTAATTCATTGATATAAATGTTGAAAAGATTTGGACTCAAACTYCAGCCTTGTCTCACACCTCGACATTGTGAAAAMAATTKTGTTCTTTGGTTTTTGATTTTTATTGCACACTTGTTTTCTGTGTACATACATTTTATTAAGTCATACACCTTACCACCAAGCCCACTTTGGAGAATTCTGTAGAATAGCCCTTCGTGCCAAATAGAATCAAATGCTTTTTTAAAGTCAATAAAGCAAGCAAAGATTTTGCCCTCTTTTTTTTGGTGGACGTGTTTATTAATTAGTGTGTGTAAGGTGTATATATGGTCAGTAGTGCGATGGTTAGGGAGAAAGCCAATTTGACATTTAGTTATTAAATGTTTTTCTTGAAGAAAGGTTTGAATTCTTGAATTCAAAATGCTACAGAAAACCTTTCCCAAGTTACTGTTTACCCAAATTCTCCTGTAATTATTGGGGTCTGATTTGTCTCCACTTTTGTGGATAGGGGAGATGAGCCCCTGGTTCCAGACATCAGGGAAGCAGCCAGAAGTTAAAACCATGTTGAACAATTTAAGCACAGCATTTTGCAACTCAGGTGTGCTGTTTTTCAGCATTTCATTTCTGATGTTGTCTAGACCACAAGCCTTCTTTGATTTAATAGATTTGAGCTTTTCATTTAGTTCTTGTTGGGTTATTGGGTAATCTAATGGATTTTGGTTGTTTTTAATGACTGATTCTTGTAGAGAGGGAGAGAGAGAGAGAAAGAGAGAAAGAAAGAAAGAGGGAGAGACAGATATAGAGAGGGAGGTTGGGAGAGGCATAAATCCACCGTCTGGATTCAAGAAAGATCCAATATAATAATGCGTTCTACCGTCTTACAGACCCGCCGTGAGATTGCCTGGAAATGTCAAGGGCATCTCATGGCTTAATCAGCTTCTCCATCCTCTCTCCAGTCCACTTCAAGAAAATAAACGGGGTGTGAGTGTGTGTGGTGTGGTGTGTGTGTGTGTGTGTGTGTGTTGTGTGTGTGTGTGTGTGTGTGTGTGTGGTGTGTGTGTGGTGTGTGTGTGTGTGTGTGTGTGTGTGTGTGTGTGTGTGTGTGTGTGTGTGTGTGTGTGTGGTGTGTGTGTGTGGTGTGTGTGTGTG